>NW_005803846.1:0-10715 GCF_000240725.1 Microchloropsis gaditana
GAGGAAGAGGAGGAGGAGGGAGAGGAGGAGGAGGAGGAAGAGGAGAAGGAGGAGGAAGGAGAAACTGAGACGATGAGTTTGGGTGAGAGTGGAGAGGAAGAGGACGAAGAGGGGCTTGAGGACGATTGGGAGGAGGTGGAAGAGGAGGAGGAGGAGGAGGAGGAGGAGGAGGAGGAGGAATGGATCGATGTGTCATCTGCCTCCGAAAACGGCGAGGAGGAAGCGGGGGAGGGAAGGAGGGGGTGGAGGATGGAGAGGAGGAGGACGGATCAGAAGAAGAAGAAGAAGAAGAGGAGGTCAAGGGAAGAGGGTTTGGCGGCAACACGATGGGAGGGGAGGAAGTCAACAGGGAGGAGACCGTCGGGAGCGAGAAAGGAGAAGGCGAAGAAGCTGTCCGGAACAGTCTCACCCCGACCCCACCTTTCCCGTCCACGCCTGTCCAGAGCAAGCGACTGAAACGCGCGGCCAAGAGAGAGGCGGCCCATGCGGCCCGCCTACAGCGGCAGGAGAAGCGGGCGAGTGCAGCCTTAACCTCCTTAATCCGCCCGGCGGGGACTGATGTCATGAAACGGGTGGAGGCTCAACGGGTGTTGTCCACGGAAGATTTCGCGCAAATTCGCAGGCTGCAGAAACGGTTCGAGGAGGCGAAGAGGGACCCCCGCCAGGTACGGGGAGGAGGAAAAACAGGGAAGACGGAGCAGGTGCTGTTGGTGAAGCGGGCAGGGAGGAAGAGAGGGAGGGATGTGGAAGAGGAGGAGGAAGAGGAAGGGGTGGGGGGTGGGCGCGAGGGAGGGATGTTGCGGCCAGAAGACTTGGAAGGCTATAAAAAGAGGCGTAGGGCCAGCAAGGAAGAGCGGTTGATGAAGATCGTGTCGGGAAAGAACACCTTCGAGCACGCGGGCCACGCCGGGGGGTTGACAAATGCCGAGAAGAAGCGGAAAAAGAATTACATGATGGTGAGGAAAGGGAAGAGGGACGTCTTTTCCAAGCTGCGGGATACTCAACAGGAGCAAAAAGCGCGAAAAGTGAAGGGGAAGAAGAGTGAGTTTGCAAGGGAGGCGCGCAAGCGGCGGCGTTGCTAATGCCATCGACCATTGGGGGAGAAAACTGGGAAGGCAATTAATTCCGTGCCAAGAGAGGATATGTTTGCTCTGAAGCAGACAATAGAAAAGAAAATAGAAAAGAAAGTACGCTACAATGTGTGTACGCACTTGTTCCTCGCCTTTCAAGCTTTCATCTCTCTCTGACCTCTTCGCCGTCATGTCCCCAGAAAGCGGTCGTTTCCTCTCGAAGCACTTATATCTACTCTACACAATTGTCGATAATAGTGCTTTACAAAACAATATTCAGGATAGGAAGTAGCGGCCCAAAAAAATATCGATCAATAAGATATGTATGGCGAACATAGGCGTCAAATTGTAAGACTACCCATCCCCAAAAGGTCAGAATCGATGACTGAAGTCATCCTCTTCTTTTCGCAAGGAGATGCTTTTGATCAAAACCTTCTCAGAAAACGAAAAACAGGCCTTTTTCTAATGTTACATGCACAAACTCATCCATGCCAAAAAGTAATTTCCACCAGTGCATTCCAGTACCACCCCGAACCTCCCCTCTCCCTCCTTGCCTCGACTCGCAAACAAGGACGCAAAGGGTCGCCGCGCTTCTGGAGTGTACACAAGATCATTTTGTACATTTTATGTGAAATTGTATGCGGTCTAGGACTCTGTGGGCATAGATTGCGAAACGCGTGTAAACTACGATTTTACGATATGCCCCGGCTCTCGCATACAGGACCTACTTTTACCGCCATCTCCTGATATAAAATGTCTCGGCGCAAACGTTTTCATCCATACCGGCGCGCGCACAACTGGAAAAGCGAATGTCGAATGACTATAGATAATAATAATATGTATCTTATGATGTCTGGCATTATACGTGAATTTTGTGACACCATGTTTGTTTACCTTCCGACTAGTACGTTCCAAAATGCTCTCCACCGTTCGACAGTCTTCACGGCCTTGGTTTGTCTTAAGATTGATCACATTGATCAAAACATGATTTTGCATATACTAGGAATCATGCCACCTAATTCAGACCTTGCACCCGGTAGTCCACAAGGTGGCGTTGGGCCAGCCATCCACGACCTCCCTCCTTTGCACGCTGCTGCCGCTGGTCACCTTTACGAGGAGGAGTGCGATGATTCAGCATCATGCCTTGAGCTCGACGACACCCCGGAGATTGTCCGACGCATCATTCTGCAGGATTCGTCCCAGATCTACATCCCAGCCGGGCCTTGGGGCTGGCTTCCAATCATGTACGCTGCCGATCGGGGGGACGCTTCGAGCGTTCAAGCCTTCCTCGATCATGGAGAAACACCAGAGCGGCTTGTGCATGCGGTCGATGGCATGGAGGATACATGCTTGCACATAGCTGCCTCTCGGTACGTGCTGGCTCCTGGATTTAGAATCGTTACCCCCTCAGTTTTTCTCTTCAGACCTACTCTTCTTCTCTTGTCTTCCCGATGCTAGCGGACATGAGGCTGTGGTCTCCGTCCTTCTCGATCACAATGCCTATATCCACGCACAAGATTGCTGGGGAGCTACTCCATTGGCTTTGGCCGCAAGCAATGGTCATCTGGCCGTAGTCGTGCAGCTCTTAGGAGCGAAAAAGAAGCCTGACATCTCGACCAGGGGAGTCGCAGAGAATAAATTTTGCGGGAAACGATGGCTGAATTCTCAAGATGAAAAAATAGATCGAAGAGTTCGAGCCCGGATGTTGGAGGGGAGGAGAGGGCCAATCGATCAGATGCAGGCAAGGATGAAGGTGGAAGGGGGAGAAAGGAGCGAGCAGGGACACAGAGAAAGGCTGTATGACCGCGTCAATAATTATGGACGTAGTCCTCTATGGAGGGCTTGTTGTCAGGGGCATGGCGAAGTGGTGCGAGCTCTTTTACGAGCCGGCTGTGATCCTTTCTTGGAAGATGATCAAGGGGTGACGCCGCGGGCGGTGGCTGAAGAGAAGGGACACAATACAACAGTGGCATTAATCGATGTAAGACAGTAAGGGTGAAGCAATCATTTGTCAAAAATGTGGAAAAGTTATGAAAAATATGCTTGCATTTAAGATTTTGCACAGAAAGGGAAGACGGGCCTTTGCATAAGACCGCTCAAGTACTCCTCTAACCACCATTTTCCACATCCACAGGAGTGTGTCAAGGTACTACAACCTTCCCGCGCACGAGTTTTCCCCCGCCTGGTTGGATGGCACCTATCCCGTTGTTTCTCTCTAGGGAAAAAAAAAATGAATCTATTTCCATAGTACAAGATTTTCTGGCTTCATGCCAAGGCACCCCTTTTCTCTTAAATGGACTTTTCGATACATGCATGATGAGGTAGCAGTGTCAAGTTGTATGCTTTTCTGTTAAAGTAAAGGGTTCAATTTACTGGATGTGGGGAGACGACGTCCAGCGCAAACATTGAACACCCAAGATCCAAGTGGAATATTTGTGTGGAACGTAATTTTTTGAGACACAAAAAATCAAGGGGCTGTCGATCGCCTTTTTCTCATAAAATATGTCATGAACACATTAAAAAATGGATAGCTGAGCCATTGCCATTCCTTTTGATTCTTCTCCCCCCTTCCTTCTAATAGAAAACGGCGTCTTCCAAAGACGAAGGATCCAAAAAATAAACTTTTAATAACATGACATATTGAGATTTTGGGGCCGAAACGCTGCCAAGAACTTTAAGCTTCTCTACAAACGATGATTCTCATCCATAAACCAAATAATCTTTGATCTCTGATGAATGAAAGCCGCTCTTTGCGCTCGTACACTGTGGAAATTTATTCAAACTTCCTTCCCCTCGACCGTTACAAGTAACGGCCGAGAACCCGCCTGGCGGCGAAAACGAGATAAAGAAGGTATTGCGAGTGCTTTTCCACACGTCACACGGGACGCATCCCTCAAGCCAAGGCATGTCGTGTATAGATATCCACCTTGGTTTTGTACTTTTGACGCGTTACTTGTCAATACTATTCGGTTCGGGAGCTGGCTGTGGAATTATGAACAAGCCCTTCGTCATTATTCGAGCTGGCACGTAGGGAATTCGATCTACAAGAAGGAAATTGTGCCTTCCCTTTCATGCATGCAAATTTGAGTAGTATCTAAAGTAATGCATTTTATTTCTTCCTGAACATCTTGTAAGCTATGTCTTTAATTGAGCTCATGCACATTTTTATATCGTGTCTTTCCATTACTCTCACAGTACAGCGCAGCGTAGAAGTACCGGTTGTTGACAAAGGTCCCCCCTTGGGACGCTATTTTTCCCATTCACTTTGCCTTGATTGTGGAGACGATTTAATTTCTAGCACCACAGGCCAATTCATCCTTGCAAGCAAAGCACCTTCACGATTGTGCCCACAAAGTCCTGTCACATTGCCAGCCATAGAGAGAAGAAAGCGTATGCATCGCACAGATGAGCAAACTTTTTATTTTCAACTTGAGACAGACAATGCCTCGACTGTCACCTATGGTTATAGGACTCCAGACAAAAGTGCAATGACACGAGACGAAAACTGTAGCCATGAGCGAGCGCCATTGTCGATGCGAGAAGCAATCACTCGCTCGTGTTTGAGCACGCTTTTGGAGGCCGCAGAGGTAAGTGCATGGAGTGGCAACCAAAATGTTTGCCAAAAGCGGTTGTGAAATGTGTGGAAGCGTGGGGGAAAAGGCAGGCGCCTGGGCAAGAGGGTGGAGAGGGGAGTTCGAAACCGCGTTTGGTCACACAAATGCTTGCATCATTCTTCCCTCCAAACTTCGCGAGACTCGAAGCAGCTGACGACTTAAGAGAAGGTCATCACTACGACTGCCATGTCCTGTCCATCTCCCTCCATTCACTCAATCTACCCCTTTGTCCATTCACTTTCCTCCAACGTGCATAATTCCAATACGAGACCAGATCATACCTGCGCAAACCGAGCATCTCTGCGGCCTCCTCTCCCAGCTACATCTCGAACGGACCGTCTTCTCCCAAGAGGGTTCAATTCCGTGGCTGCCTTCTCCAGGCGTCATCGAAATGCCAGTAGATCCGGCGTCAGACCACCGGCCGTTATGCGGAGATCCGGAAATAGAGAAACTCCGAAACTTGGGGCATTGTCTATTGACGATTGTCGACAACGTCCAGTCACAGAGCTTGAAATCGGGACCGGGGGTTGCGGGAAAGTTTGTGAAAGGGAAGCTCGCTCCAGGGTCACGCGGCTCCTTTCAGGGGGTGAAAATAGGTCCCAGGTGGCCCGTTCCAAGAAGCCGAGAGAGCGATGAGGACCGCACGCCGGAGGCCAACGAGTACGGGAAAGCCTTGGAAGCGCGATCAAAACGGGATACCAGCGAGCAACGGAGAGAGACGCCAGCCCGGGGGACAGGATCAGGATGGAAGCTCGACCACGGGCTGGGCGGTAAGTCCCCTTCGACCCCCATCACCCCCGTCGGCGAACTCCTCCAGTCTGAGAACCGAGGCGCAAGCAGCGACAAGGAAACAGCGGCGGGAGGGGCGGGGCCCACGCCTGTCGCGGCGGGGGGGAATGGGACCGTGGCCAGTGCCCCCTTGGAAGGGAGGATGCCCTCCCCAGTCCCAGCAGGGCTGGGGTCAAGACAAGACCCGCCGACCATGACCGCCCCAGCGCCGCCACCGCCGCCTGTGGACCTGACAACGCCATCTGGGCCCCTGTACTCCAACCACGCCTTTCCCCATGTCTTTTGCACCACCACTATCACCACCACCGCCCCGCCCGCCGTGCCGTATTACCCTCCCTCGGACCTTCCCTACCCGCCCTGCCTCCCCCCTCCCCCATGCGTCTGTGCTTGCCTCGCCTCCCCCACGCGCCCGCCAGCCCCCCGTCCGGCGCCACCCTTGCTCCCTCCCCCCTTTCACGTCGGACGACGGGAGCCGGTCGGCCCATATGCTCCTGGTAAAGCCTTTCCCTCCAGGTGGGAGCCCTCCCCCGACCGCGACCCGTTGGGTGGGTTTGGGCTCGATGGCGCCTGTCCAGGGGAGCGCCTGCCCACGCCGACGGCCCATTATGGCCCGAGGCATCCTATGGCCCCAGAAAGGCGCTTCTCCACCCCGTGTCTGCCCCCGCCGCCGCCAGATATGGGCCATCGTCCCCCAGGATCTCCACCTCGACAGCACAACGCTTGTCTCAGCACCAGCAGCACCAGCTATGGCGCCTCCATCTCTACCTCGGTCTCCTACCATACCGCCACGCACGCTTCGGACCTGAGTGCGGCGGCCCAAGCCGCGCATTGCTTGTCCTCGTTCCATTCCTCCTTGCTCTTACACCGGCACACCCACCGGCATGGCGCCTCCTCCTCCTCTTCCTTCTTCCTCTTCCCGCCCCCGCCCGCCCAGCAGGTCCTTCAAGACGACTGCCTCCTCGCCGAAATTCTCTCCCACCTCCTTGCCCACGACAGCGAGGACAGAAGGACGCTCTCCGTCTTCAGCAGGGTCGCCCGCCGCTGGCGGTCCTTGTCGTGGCGAGACCGGTACTGGATTCCGATTGCCCGGAGCTGCTTCCCTGTATTGGCCTTGGAGGCGGCTCCGGGAGAATCCCGCTTGAGCATGGGTGGATGTGAGGTCTCTGCCGGGGGGTCCGGTTGGCAGGACCGGGAAGGGCTGTCGCGGTGGCCGTGGGGAGAGAAGAGGAAGCTGGATGCTCCCCACCGGGACGTGGTGCTGCGGTATGGCCGGTGCCTGACCGAGACTCGCCTGTGCAAGCTTGCGGATTGGAGGGAAGGGTTGCGCCTCTCTTTTGAAGTCTTTGATGCCATGGATGGCTTGCGCTTGTACAGCGCGGAGGGCCCAGTCAAGATCACCCCGATTGCGGACTCGAACGTGACCTCGTTGCGCTTGGCCACCCACCTTCGTCGGGAAGTCTCTCGGCCTTTTTCGGCCGCCTCCAGGGATGCCGGCTTGGGACGCTTTGGCTCCGTCCGGGACTACTTTCGGTATGGACACAGTCCGGAGTATGCCTGTGCATTGACCGTGCGGATCACGGCCTTCGATGTCCGCACGGGGAAAGTGGCCTTGATATACCAGGCTTCCAAATCCCCGAAATCCTCCGCGGGCGCCATCCCTTCCACCTACTGGCAGACGTTTTTGCCTCCCGGGTCCTTAGACGTGTGCGATGCCTGGGCCTGGAGCTCTGTCCACCAAGCCTCCCTTGGGACTTTGGGCGCCAGCCCCGCCATGGAAATGCGCGTCGGTTTCTTCGTGGGGCCGGAGCCCGGACAAGGGTTGGAGGCTGAGGAGAAGGACCGACGGTATCGGATTGTAGCCCGCGACTGGCATCCGGAGACCCCCCAGCAAGACGCTTCCTTGATGTTTTTGTACTTCAAGTCGCTGGACACGCTGGCCATCGGTAAGTTCGTCAGAGGACTTTTGGACGGATGACGGAAGAAGATGATGCCTGGAAAGAGGAAAATATCCAGAGTCCTTGACAGAGGTAGCTTTGTCTGTCGCTCGACGAAGGTGATGGATCTAGAATAAAATGCAAGTGCTTTGGCTTCCAGCCTTTCGTCGTAAGACTCGAGAGTCCTTTGTTCAACAAACAAGGGCACCCTAGCATAGAAAATGACCGACAATAGGAACCAACGAAACAATTAGTGTAAACAAACGACTTTTTGGTCCTGACGGCAAATAATTTTTCAGAGCGAAATTTCATAAGATGCAGGCAAGATCCCTGCGATCCCTCCTGTCTCGCGCCATCTCATCCTCGCTGCTTCGTCTCGAATTTTTCTTGGTGTAGGTCGTGCTTTTCCCTTTCCATTTTCCCTTCGTAGAAATTTCAACCTCCTGTTGCCCTGCTCCTTTCCAAGGCCCCTTTGATGTAGCGTGCGGGGACGGAAGCGTCCAACGTGCGGAATTGGACGGCCACAAATGAGTTGTGGTTCGCGTAGGCAGTCTCATCCCCACCCATGATCACATGGGGTTGGTCGAGGGCCCGCTGCCGGCTTGTGCCAGTCGCGCTTGGAAAGTGCATCCAACCGTCTTCTCTCTCTTCGGCTGATCCCGTCGAGGAGGCGCTGGATACGGGACTTTTCTGGACGGGGGAGACGTAAAATGAAGTGCTTATCTCCACGGCTTCCTGCGTCCCATTTTGAAGGACCCAGCGTGACCAGGCTTCCCATACGAAAAGACTGTGCCGTGGGAGGAAACGCCTCCAGAAGTTAAGAGTAGAATCCTTCACGGACCGCTTCGTTTTCGGTTCGGAATTGTAGATGAGGGCCTGAGTGCCTGTCCTGGCGTCCGTAGCCACGACACGCACGCGTAAGCCGACGGGGAAGTCTGGTCGCCAGCTGTGGCAAAGGTACGCTGAAATATTCTCGAAGCGTTTATTGACCGGATCTCGGGATTTTGCGGAGAAAGGCCGACAGACCTCCGAGCGTTTCGTTCCGGTCAAACGGAGGGCTGTCAGGCCTGATTCTGTGGATTGGATCACTTCCAGGGGGCCGGAGGCCACGAATAAACGCATGGAATCTTGAACGTCATAGATCTCAAAGGAAAGCAGGACATGTGCATGCCATTCCTCTCCGTCGCCCACGACGGGCAGGGCCAAGCACCGAGCATACCGGAGGAAAGCCTGTCTGTATGGAAAGGGTTTGGTGGTCCGGGTCTCTTTGGCGTCCATCGTCAGTGTTGGCAATGTCCAGGAGACGATGGGACGCCAAAAGCGGTCTTGAGAGGCGGTTGCTCGCCATAGGCGGGCTACAGTAAGCAAAGGAGCCAGGTTCACGCGTACTGCCTGAAGAGCCGTGGTCTCCGACCCTGGCCCCGCGGACATCCTGCACGGGTGGCCTGAGCCATTCAATACTGGCTCTGCACCATAAGGGGCCACTGTCCCGAGGAAGGAAAAGATCTCCGTGAGCAAGGACGGTGTTGCCAGCGGGTCGGTGGGGAAGGAGTGGAGAGGGGTAGAACGGATTTTGCCGGCACCATGTACACCATACGCATCCCTATGGTCCTTCAATTTCGGAGGAGGAGATTTACAAAAAGGAGTGATAGATTTCTGCTGCGTTGCTGATGTACTGGAATCTGAGAAATCAACCAGTAAATTCGCGGATGTCGTGGTTGTAACGGTAACGGTTGCGTGATCCTCATTGTTATCCATGATGCCGTCTCCACTCTCCGCAAGGGCTTTTTGTACCACATCAATGTACGAACTTATGTCTGCAATCTCGCGATGCGCGACATTTTTTGTAAAATAAGAGCGCAACGCAGCCTTCACATCCTCCTGGGCATTGTCCGGCTGATTTTGAAGCAGAGTCTCGCGGGACAAGCGAAGTAGCGCGAAGGCCGTGTGAACGAGGGAAAGTGGAGCTTCCATCTTTGACTCCTGCAAGAGGTAATGATAAACAATTGATGCACGATCTTCAGTAAGCTGATTGTGGCAGACTATGACGAGAAACATTAAAGGAAGATCGTATCCATGGCCGGTGTCAGTGTAGATACCAATGCGAGGACCCACTCTTCCATTAAAGTTCCATTTTGATCTCGTGCATTCCAACGCGAAGCTTTTCATTAAGATCCTCCACCTCATAATGTAACCAATGTGTCATTTGAAGCGCTGTGGACACTCTCATATTTTTATTGGGTGTGTTTGAAGAGACCAGATAAAGCATCGATCATCTTCAGGACTCTTCCATCATGCTTGCGCACGTGCATGGGCTCGCACCGCCCATCCCATGTAGAGCTCACAACCATACCTCTTTTACCTGAGACTTATGGCTCGACAGGACATTTGAGGCAATTCTGGGAATTGTGCGGGCGCCTGTTTGCCTGGGGCGGGCAAGATCGACATATGTCGCTCCATTAACGGTCAGTAACGGTCAGCAAACTGAAAACTTTAAACTCATCTTCCTGCGCTTGTAAAATGTTTTTTGGATTCCTTATTTTAAGCGTTTTATCCCTCTAACCTTTCAGCGCTTTTGGTCATAAGCTCCTTGAGGCCATGCGCGCCTGGCCTTCATCTTCTTCCGATTTCTTTTGGCTGCGATCGGCGGGCAATCAAACGCCTCCCCGTCTTCAAGTATGTCTTCTCCTCTTCTCCTCCGAATGCCTTGGTTACCTCCCTTCCACCTCCTGCCTTTCAAATCCAACTTTCTCTTTCTCTGCTTCCCACGTAGCACTGCAGCTACCGATATGTCATCAAAGCAGGGATTCTCTCTGATGCTCGTTTCATATTTTAACTCTGACTTTTCTTCTCCACCTGTCTTTGCTCTCCTCAACGCCGAGATTTGACATTGTTTTTGCTCTGCTTGATGTCGGATATGGCCATGGAAGCTACCTCTGCAACAGCACGGTCTGTGGCCTGTGATTGACGCAGGAGAAACGGTGGAAAAATGGCGAGAGGGGAGGATGCATGAGCAAAAGAAGCCGAGATCCATCAGACAACTGAAGGCAAGGAAGGCAAGACACACCCCATTCAATCCTCAAAAATTGGGTCGCAAAACAGATCCATACGATGTACTTCTCAAACCGGAACGAAAATATGCTCAGGTAGTAGACGTAGGGAAAAGAAAAGTTACATGCAGAATGATTCACGCGAAGGAAAAAGATAAGAGGGCACCGGGGGAGGAGTATAGAGGTGAGGATAAGAAGAGAAAAGAGAGGAATAATAAGGACAAAGAAAAAGGACAACCTTAGGGATAAAATGGTATT
>NW_005803846.1:10725-16322 GCF_000240725.1 Microchloropsis gaditana
CTCCGAAAACGGCGAGGAGGAAGCGGGGGAGGGGAAGGAGGGGGTGGAGGATGGAGAGGAGGAGGACGGATCAGAAGAAGAAGAAGAAGAAGAGGAGGTCAAGGGAAGAGGGTTTGGCGGCAACACGATGGGAGGGGAGGAAGTCAACAGGGAGGAGACCGTCGGGAGCGAGAAAGGAGAAGGCGAAGAAGCTGTCCGGAACAGTCTCACCCCGACCCCACCTTTCCCGTCCACGCCTGTCCAGAGCAAGCGACTGAAACGCGCGGCCAAGAGAGAGGCGGCCCATGCGGCCCGCCTACAGCGGCAGGAGAAGCGGGCGAGTGCAGCCTTAACCTCCTTAATCCGCCCGGCGGGGACTGATGTCATGAAACGGGTGGAGGCTCAACGGGTGTTGTCCACGGAAGATTTCGCGCAAATTCGCAGGCTGCAGAAACGGTTCGAGGAGGCGAAGAGGGACCCCCGCCAGGTACGGGGAGGAGGAAAAACAGGGAAGACGGAGCAGGTGCTGTTGGTGAAGCGGGCAGGGAGGAAGAGAGGGAGGGATGTGGAAGAGGAGGAGGAAGAGGAAGGGGTGGGGGGTGGGCGCGAGGGAGGGATGTTGCGGCCAGAAGACTTGGAAGGCTATAAAAAGAGGCGTAGGGCCAGCAAGGAAGAGCGGTTGATGAAGATCGTGTCGGGAAAGAACACCTTCGAGCACGCGGGCCACGCCGGGGGGTTGACAAATGCCGAGAAGAAGCGGAAAAAGAATTACATGATGGTGAGGAAAGGGAAGAGGGACGTCTTTTCCAAGCTGCGGGATACTCAACAGGAGCAAAAAGCGCGAAAAGTGAAGGGGAAGAAGAGTGAGTTTGCAAGGGAGGCGCGCAAGCGGCGGCGTTGCTAATGCCATCGACCATTGGGGGAGAAAACTGGGAAGGCAATTAATTCCGTGCCAAGAGAGGATATGTTTGCTCTGAAGCAGACAATAGAAAAGAAAATAGAAAAGAAAGTACGCTACAATGTGTGTACGCACTTGTTCCTCGCCTTTCAAGCTTTCATCTCTCTCTGACCTCTTCGCCGTCATGTCCCCAGAAAGCGGTCGTTTCCTCTCGAAGCACTTATATCTACTCTACACAATTGTCGATAATAGTGCTTTACAAAACAATATTCAGGATAGGAAGTAGCGGCCCAAAAAAATATCGATCAATAAGATATGTATGGCGAACATAGGCGTCAAATTGTAAGACTACCCATCCCCAAAAGGTCAGAATCGATGACTGAAGTCATCCTCTTCTTTTCGCAAGGAGATGCTTTTGATCAAAACCTTCTCAGAAAACGAAAAACAGGCCTTTTTCTAATGTTACATGCACAAACTCATCCATGCCAAAAAGTAATTTCCACCAGTGCATTCCAGTACCACCCCGAACCTCCCCTCTCCCTCCTTGCCTCGACTCGCAAACAAGGACGCAAAGGGTCGCCGCGCTTCTGGAGTGTACACAAGATCATTTTGTACATTTTATGTGAAATTGTATGCGGTCTAGGACTCTGTGGGCATAGATTGCGAAACGCGTGTAAACTACGATTTTACGATATGCCCCGGCTCTCGCATACAGGACCTACTTTTACCGCCATCTCCTGATATAAAATGTCTCGGCGCAAACGTTTTCATCCATACCGGCGCGCGCACAACTGGAAAAGCGAATGTCGAATGACTATAGATAATAATAATATGTATCTTATGATGTCTGGCATTATACGTGAATTTTGTGACACCATGTTTGTTTACCTTCCGACTAGTACGTTCCAAAATGCTCTCCACCGTTCGACAGTCTTCACGGCCTTGGTTTGTCTTAAGATTGATCACATTGATCAAAACATGATTTTGCATATACTAGGAATCATGCCACCTAATTCAGACCTTGCACCCGGTAGTCCACAAGGTGGCGTTGGGCCAGCCATCCACGACCTCCCTCCTTTGCACGCTGCTGCCGCTGGTCACCTTTACGAGGAGGAGTGCGATGATTCAGCATCATGCCTTGAGCTCGACGACACCCCGGAGATTGTCCGACGCATCATTCTGCAGGATTCGTCCCAGATCTACATCCCAGCCGGGCCTTGGGGCTGGCTTCCAATCATGTACGCTGCCGATCGGGGGGACGCTTCGAGCGTTCAAGCCTTCCTCGATCATGGAGAAACACCAGAGCGGCTTGTGCATGCGGTCGATGGCATGGAGGATACATGCTTGCACATAGCTGCCTCTCGGTACGTGCTGGCTCCTGGATTTAGAATCGTTACCCCCTCAGTTTTTCTCTTCAGACCTACTCTTCTTCTCTTGTCTTCCCGATGCTAGCGGACATGAGGCTGTGGTCTCCGTCCTTCTCGATCACAATGCCTATATCCACGCACAAGATTGCTGGGGAGCTACTCCATTGGCTTTGGCCGCAAGCAATGGTCATCTGGCCGTAGTCGTGCAGCTCTTAGGAGCGAAAAAGAAGCCTGACATCTCGACCAGGGGAGTCGCAGAGAATAAATTTTGCGGGAAACGATGGCTGAATTCTCAAGATGAAAAAATAGATCGAAGAGTTCGAGCCCGGATGTTGGAGGGGAGGAGAGGGCCAATCGATCAGATGCAGGCAAGGATGAAGGTGGAAGGGGGAGAAAGGAGCGAGCAGGGACACAGAGAAAGGCTGTATGACCGCGTCAATAATTATGGACGTAGTCCTCTATGGAGGGCTTGTTGTCAGGGGCATGGCGAAGTGGTGCGAGCTCTTTTACGAGCCGGCTGTGATCCTTTCTTGGAAGATGATCAAGGGGTGACGCCGCGGGCGGTGGCTGAAGAGAAGGGACACAATACAACAGTGGCATTAATCGATGTAAGACAGTAAGGGTGAAGCAATCATTTGTCAAAAATGTGGAAAAGTTATGAAAAATATGCTTGCATTTAAGATTTTGCACAGAAAGGGAAGACGGGCCTTTGCATAAGACCGCTCAAGTACTCCTCTAACCACCATTTTCCACATCCACAGGAGTGTGTCAAGGTACTACAACCTTCCCGCGCACGAGTTTTCCCCCGCCTGGTTGGATGGCACCTATCCCGTTGTTTCTCTCTGGGAAAAAAAAAAATGAATCTATTTCCATAGTACAAGATTTTCTGGCTTCATGCCAAGGCACCCCTTTTCTCTTAAATGGACTTTTCGATACATGCATGATGAGGTAGCAGTGTCAAGTTGTATGCTTTTCTGTTAAAGTAAAGGGTTCAATTTACTGGATGTGGGGAGACGACGTCCAGCGCAAACATTGAACACCCAAGATCCAAGTGGAATATTTGTGTGGAACGTAATTTTTTGAGACACAAAAAATCAAGGGGCTGTCGATCGCCTTTTTCTCATAAAATATGTCATGAACACATTAAAAAATGGATAGCTGAGCCATTGCCATTCCTTTTGATTCTTCTCCCCCCTTCCTTCTAATAGAAAACGGCGTCTTCCAAAGACGAAGGATCCAAAAAATAAACTTTTAATAACATGACATATTGAGATTTTGGGGCCGAAACGCTGCCAAGAACTTTAAGCTTCTCTACAAACGATGATTCTCATCCATAAACCAAATAATCTTTGATCTCTGATGAATGAAAGCCGCTCTTTGCGCTCGTACACTGTGGAAATTTATTCAAACTTCCTTCCCCTCGACCGTTACAAGTAACGGCCGAGAACCCGCCTGGCGGCGAAAACGAGATAAAGAAGGTATTGCGAGTGCTTTTCCACACGTCACACGGGACGCATCCCTCAAGCCAAGGCATGTCGTGTATAGATATCCACCTTGGTTTTGTACTTTTGACGCGTTACTTGTCAATACTATTCGGTTCGGGAGCTGGCTGTGGAATTATGAACAAGCCCTTCGTCATTATTCGAGCTGGCACGTAGGGAATTCGATCTACAAGAAGGAAATTGTGCCTTCCCTTTCATGCATGCAAATTTGAGTAGTATCTAAAGTAATGCATTTTATTTCTTCCTGAACATCTTGTAAGCTATGTCTTTAATTGAGCTCATGCACATTTTTATATCGTGTCTTTCCATTACTCTCACAGTACAGCGCAGCGTAGAAGTACCGGTTGTTGACAAAGGTCCCCCCTTGGGACGCTATTTTTCCCATTCACTTTGCCTTGATTGTGGAGACGATTTAATTTCTAGCACCACAGGCCAATTCATCCTTGCAAGCAAAGCACCTTCACGATTGTGCCCACAAAGTCCTGTCACATTGCCAGCCATAGAGAGAAGAAAGCGTATGCATCGCACAGATGAGCAAACTTTTTATTTTCAACTTGAGACAGACAATGCCTCGACTGTCACCTATGGTTATAGGACTCCAGACAAAAGTGCAATGACACGAGACGAAAACTGTAGCCATGAGCGAGCGCCATTGTCGATGCGAGAAGCAATCACTCGCTCGTGTTTGAGCACGCTTTTGGAGGCCGCAGAGGTAAGTGCATGGAGTGGCAACCAAAATGTTTGCCAAAAGCGGTTGTGAAATGTGTGGAAGCGTGGGGGAAAAGGCAGGCGCCTGGGCAAGAGGGTGGAGAGGGGAGTTCGAAACCGCGTTTGGTCACACAAATGCTTGCATCATTCTTCCCTCCAAACTTCGCGAGACTCGAAGCAGCTGACGACTTAAGAGAAGGTCATCACTACGACTGCCATGTCCTGTCCATCTCCCTCCATTCACTCAATCTACCCCTTTGTCCATTCACTTTCCTCCAACGTGCATAATTCCAATACGAGACCAGATCATACCTGCGCAAACCGAGCATCTCTGCGGCCTCCTCTCCCAGCTACATCTCGAACGGACCGTCTTCTCCCAAGAGGGTTCAATTCCGTGGCTGCCTTCTCCAGGCGTCATCGAAATGCCAGTAGATCCGGCGTCAGACCACCGGCCGTTATGCGGAGATCCGGAAATAGAGAAACTCCGAAACTTGGGGCATTGTCTATTGACGATTGTCGACAACGTCCAGTCACAGAGCTTGAAATCGGGACCGGGGGTTGCGGGAAAGTTTGTGAAAGGGAAGCTCGCTCCAGGGTCACGCGGCTCCTTTCAGGGGGTGAAAATAGGTCCCAGGTGGCCCGTTCCAAGAAGCCGAGAGAGCGATGAGGACCGCACGCCGGAGGCCAACGAGTACGGGAAAGCCTTGGAAGCGCGATCAAAACGGGATACCAGCGAGCAACGGAGAGAGACGCCAGCCCGGGGGACAGGATCAGGATGGAAGCTCGACCACGGGCTGGGCGGTAAGTCCCCTTCGACCCCCATCACCCCCGTCGGCGAACTCCTCCAGTCTGAGAACCGAGGCGCAAGCAGCGACAAGGAAACAGCGGCGGGAGGGGCGGGGCCCACGCCTGTCGCGGCGGGGGGGAATGGGACCGTGGCCAGTGCCCCCTTGGAAGGGAGGATGCCCTCCCCAGTCCCAGCAGGGCTGGGGTCAAGACAAGACCCGCCGACCATGACCGCCCCAGCGCCGCCACCGCCGCCTGTGGACCTGACAACGCCATCTGGGCCCCTGTACTCCAACCACGCCTTTCCCCATGTCTTTTGCACCACCACTATCACCACCACCGCCCCGCCCGCCGTGC
>NW_005803846.1:16332-18105 GCF_000240725.1 Microchloropsis gaditana
CCCACCTTCTCCTGCTGTTGCCGCATGGTAAACTCCTCGTTACGCTGCGCCAGGATCATCTCGCGCTCCAACTCCGTCATCGCCTTCAACCGTTTCCTGTCCTCCCGGTCCGTGTACAGGTGCGCTTGCTCGTCGTCCTCCTCATCCGAAGACTCCTCCTCCTCTTCCTCCTCTTCCTCCTCCTCCTCCGGCCGTGGACGTTTCATTGTCGCCCCAAATGCTGTACTTGCTTCCTTCTGACTACCCGCTTGCTGAGAAGCCTCCGACCCAGCATTAACCAGTGCTGTCCCTGAACTTTTAAATGTGTCCCCCTGCTCCCTCCCTCCGCTTTCATCAGATGCGGGTAACGCCGAGCCATCCCCTTCCTCAGTTTTGGCGGAAGAGGAAAGCGGGTTTTCATGCTGGGTGAGGGACGGGAGGACTCATGAGATGAAGGGAGGAAAATTGACGCTGGTACAAAAGGGACTTGGAGACATGGAAAAGGGAAGGGAAGCGGTGCAAGCACCCTGGACAGCTCTCCGTACCTTTTTGAGTGGATCGACTTCATCGCCCGGGCCTTGAATGGTATCGGCCATCAGCCCTCTATGCACCCTGGGCGGGGCGTCGATCAAGAAGCAGACTTGCGTATGAGAGCGGAATGGGAAAACAAGTGTGCGGTCAATCATTGTCAACGAATGTCTCACATATTTCAGGTGCTATATGGTGCCCGTGTATTTTCTTAATGCTGTCGATCGTCTGTAAAGGCGGATCAAGGTGCTGCAGGAGACAAAGCATTTGCCCTTCTTTTTTCCAAAGTACCTTGAAAAAGCCTCAAACACCACACGATCCTCTCCCCTCGCCTCTCAATCCAGGGCCGGCTATACTATACGGTAAGCGAGGCCCTTTCAAGCGGCCATTGGGCTCTGTGTCCCGCGCAGTGTCTATTTCGAGGCCAAGGGAGGGTCCTTTTCCATCACGTCCTCCGAGTCGCTGGTCTCTCATGTGGGTTGAGGGGGAAAAAAAGACCACTCCCTCCCTTTCCCACCCTCCTTGGCACGCTTTTTGTGCAAGGATCCACTCGTTTACCATATTTCCACGTCCAATTATGAAAAAATTGTTGTTACGATGCACTTCTTCTCCGTTTCATGGAGGGCGCTGCTAAGTTTGCGAGAAATACCATGGTATCTTCATGTGTGGCCCACATACCTTCATCTCCATATGTACTCGTCCATTCATGCATCGACGTGGACGGCTCTTGGTAAATCGTGGTGAAATATGTATTTAACTTATCTTCACATCGATAGGGTGCCAAAAAGTGAGGTCTCCGGTGCTGTAGCAGGTATAATGGCTCCCAAAAAAGTGGAACTTGTGGTAAGTGTCTCCCCCCTCCAGTACCTGGTGAATTGCGTTTTGAGGCCTTTCTCCTTCTTCATTGTAAGAATTTGTCATGTGATCAGCCCTTTTAAGTGAATTTGTGACCGTTGCCTTTTTTGGATCCTCTTTTATTCCCTTTGCATCCTTTCTGTCCTCGGGAACGGGAAGTTCTCATTAGTGCCCCATCGCCGCCCTCTCCCTTCTTGTTCATATCCCTCAGATGAAACTTCCTCAGCTGCAAAACCTCATCAAACGTGATCCGAGTGCTTATCGCGAGGAATTCCTGCAGCAAAAACGTGCGTTCGAAGCGGAGGCTCGCCTGTTCACGCTCCGTCCTTCCCGAGATTCTCCTCGCTTTTTGGAGCTAGTTACCTTCATGTCCCACGTCCTTCCCTGCTACACCAAGGAGGAAAGCTTGCC
>NW_005803846.1:18115-18525 GCF_000240725.1 Microchloropsis gaditana
CGCTCTCCTCCTCCTCCTCTTTCCCTTCCTCATCGCTCTCCTCGTCCACGATGTCGGCCAGCCCCACAGGACCCGCGTCATCCCCCTCCTTCTTCTCCTCTTTCACCTCCTCCTCCTCCTTCTCCTCCTTCTTCTCCCTCGCTTCCACAGCCTTTCCCGCCCTTTTCGCCGCTCGCCGGGCTTTTTTCTCCTCCTCTTTCCGGCGGGTCTCCGCCATGATTTCCAACTGTCAAGGAGGCAGGAGAGTCAAGAACATGAACGGGCCCACTCCCTCGCCCCGATTTTCTTTCCTGCGCTCTATTTCATTCTCTCTATTGTCTCACTCCCATGACTCGACCGCTCTGCGCACTGAGTCTTCCGCCCGCCCTCCATCCCGCCCTCCCTCCCTCCCTGCCTCCTTCCCTCCCTTC
>NW_005803846.1:20232-22494 GCF_000240725.1 Microchloropsis gaditana
TTCAAGCGTACCTCATGACTCTCGCCCTCCCTTATTACGCCGTCTTTTGCTTGCACCATCCGGAGCTCAAACCCGATTCTTGTCCTCGAGATCTCGTGAAGCCTTGTGCTCTAATAAAGGAGGACTTGCTGCTGAATCCCTCGGCGGCGCGCTGACGAAAGACGGTGCAACGTGATGTTGTCTAGACGGCACGGTATGTTTGTATTTATACTACCTCCTTTTCAGACTCCTGTTAACCAGTCGGAAGCAAGCAAGTGCCATTCCTGCGTATACAGACAGAGCTCTTTGTTGTCGTCTGGTCCATGTCGAAACGAAGTTGTCGACCAGGCTTGTGATACATCGCCACACTGCAGAGAAATAATGTGATGTCACGTGAGATTGTACCCCCCCAGCTCGGAGCCGGGGTCAATACTGGCATCTTTCTCTCTCCGTCGAATTAAATCCTAGATTCACACTCAATTCTAGTTATGAGGACTCGTTTTGAGTGTGGGTGCAAAAAGCAAGGGCGAAAAAGGCGGTTTTAATGCTGAGAGGCATCCTCACGATGAAGGTGCTTCCCCTCGATGATGCTTGGATCGTAAATGTCTAAACGTCTTACAGCGGATTGCTAATCACTACAGTCATAATAGCATGAAAAGCAGTAGCAACAGCAGCGTCAGCAGCAGTAAGAGCAGGAGCAACGGGGGCCCGAACACCGGCGGCATCGACCAAAACAGCAACGGGAGGCTCAAGTATACACCAGAGCCACTAGAACTTGACAGTTGACCAGTCCCCTGCACCCATCACAGCGGCAAAAGTGTGGTTATCATGGTAGCATCCAGAAACAAACCAGAAAGCACGTCGATGTTCGTCCTCTAGCGCGCTACTGCATTCTGCATCACAATACATGCAACGCAAAGTTGATATCTCTTCTTGACCTTCTACCTTTATCCCTCCATTGGTCGTCATGGACGGAATCTGTGTTGACTGCGTTATTTCTTTTCCATGTTCCTTCTTCATCCTCCCTTCCGGCCCGCCTATTCTCCCCCTATTTCCTCTTCCGCCGTCACTTTGGCCATATATTCCCCCACCGTCATCCCGATCCGCTGCTCCCGCCGCCGCGCCTTCCCCCCTTTATTCCCACCCACTCTGGGGAGGTAGACACCCAGGATCTTCCTTCCTTCCCCCTCCATGCCCTTCTCGTCGAGTAACGAGGCCACCACGAGCGGATCGAAACTGGGATCGACCTCGGACGGGTCGTCGATGCGGGCTGGAGGGGGGAAGGGAGGAAGGAAGGGAGAGATGAGAAGGCTTAGGCTGAAAATTGAAAGTAAGGATAAGAGGAAGAGGATCAGTAGTCAGAGAGCAGCATGAGACTCATTGCAGCAAGTCTATCCCCGCGACACGACATGTCAGAGAGCCATCACGATGACCCGTGAGGATCGCTGTCAGCTGCTTCCCGACAGGTACCTATTCCATCACAGAAATTCCAAGCGCTCCCGTCATCGGGACGGGCATCGCCACCGTGGAAACCCCTTGGCACATTATGTCCTCCCTTCCCCACGCCTCCCCCCCCCCTTCTTCCCTCTGAGTACTCACTCCCTAAGCCTTTCTTGGCCTCGCGCTTCGTCTTCTCCCCCTCCGAAGTCGTGCCGGTCTCGGCGCTTGCCCGGTTCCTTTGGTTCCGCTTGACGCTCCATAGGACCTTGACAGGGAGAAGAGGAAGGAAAGGTTACGAACAAGGTCCTGAAGGCGCCAGCGCCGTGCAAATCTCCCTCCACCGCTCTCCTCTCCTCCTCCCCCGACTCCCTCGGTTTCCCGCCAAATCCGTCGCCACCTTAACTCTTCCCTGCATGTCTTTACCTTTGGCGCGGTTCGTTGCCGTTGGAAAGGGTCGGCTCTCTCGGCCTGCTGCCGGATGGAGGGAGGGAGGACGGAGGGTGTCTCTGCCCGAGGGGGAAGAAGGAAGGAGGGGAAGGACGCATGTAAGGACTTTGACGAGACTATGGGTGTCTCACTGTACTCAAGATTAGGATAAAAACATTCACTTATGCATCACCATACTCCCCAGTTCCCGAAGGAGGAGAGGGAGGGAAGGAGGGAGGGAGGAAGGGAGGAGGGCCGCACCCGTCATCATCAGCTGCTCCCGTCGGCTCCGTTCCGCGATCTTGTTCCAGGCCTGAGAGTGAAGTTCCGTCTTCTCTCGCTCCTCCATGAATAGGGAAAGGAGCTGCTTGTGCTCGGTCCGGTTGCGAGCATAATCCTCCTTGGTAGGGAGGGAGG
>NW_005803846.1:22504-22898 GCF_000240725.1 Microchloropsis gaditana
CATCCTTCTCTCGCAGCTGCCCTATTTTCTTGCTGCAAGGGGAAAACGGAGGGTCAAGAGACCGAATGAAACGGGCGAATTGAAATCGCGCGAATAGAGGAGGGAGGGAGGGAGGGAGGAAAGGATCGTTGCGAAAGGGAAGGGAGGGAGGAAAGGATCGTTGCGAAAGAGAAGGAGGGTAAGCATGAAGACAAGAGGGAGGGAGAAAGAGAAGGAGAGTAAGCACGACAGGAGGGAGGGAGAAAGAGAAGGAGGGTAAGCGTACCGGAGGCGAGAGATGCCGCTCTTGTTGATCTCCAGAACACGCTCCAGCTCCACCTGTTCGGGTAAGACGCAAAAGCCGCCGTGTCAGCAAGTACGAATTTTGGGCCCATTTCCTCTCCTCCCTCATTCC
>NW_005803846.1:25034-27666 GCF_000240725.1 Microchloropsis gaditana
GACTCGCCGCGACTCCAGGCGATACCTCTATCGTCCTTGAGAATTTTTTTTCTCCAGTCTCCCGTCTCGCTTCTTTCCTCCCCCCTTTCTCCTTACCGTGCTGAAGCGTCCACTCGTGGCCCCGGAAATTGTAGAAGCCACTGACGGCCTGCTTTTTATTTTCTTTTTCGTAGACCAAAGTGATGGTCGCTTGCACGCTGCGTGGAAGATATAGAAAGGAAGAGGTGCGAAGAAGGGGAGAAGGACAATTTGTGGATTGTTGGCTTTTCGCCTACGGTCAGAAGGATGTTTCGCCCTGGATGGATAAGGCTTCCGGAGTCTTTCTGCCTAAAGCCCCTCCTTCATGTCCTCTTTACATACGGGGAAGGATATAACACGTCTTGCCACTCAGCGACCTTTTCCTGCCAGATTGGGGCTGTCTGGATCAATCCGTACTCCACGGCCTTCTCGCGTGCCAAAGAGGGAAAGAGGGACGGCAAGGGTTCCAAGTTAGCCAGGGTGCTTATTTCGAAAGGATGCTTGTGCCTGCCTAAATTTCCCACCATACTCCTATGGGTCGTACTTGTCTCCAGACTGATACATTTTAAAGACAGCGCACGTACATTTTTCCGGCTGCTTTCCGCACGGTGAGCTTCAGAACGCCCCAGATTAAATATGAAGAAAGCGTCACAATTAACCCAGTCTTTAACGCGCTACAGGCAATGAGAGGGAGGAAATACCGAAAAGGACACATAAGGACCAGTAAGTCTATTTGAACGAGTGAAGCAGCGCATCATCCTTCTTTCTACTTGTAGTGTTTGCATCGTGAATGAGCCGTCATCGGCTCTCCCGCTTCCTCCTCCTTTCTGACTTACCTCTACCGCTTGTGGATTGAGATTTCGTGCCCGCTCTATGAACAATTCTGCCTTGCCAACGCGTGGCTCCCCTTCTGGGCGCCGCCACGCCTGTCCCATCCTGTCGTGGAACCGATTCGGTGAACGTGTGTGGTTTAAGGAGCGCAGGGATGGAACGTAACACTGATCGGACATGGGAAATGAGCGAGCTAGCGTTGGGGCGATATCCTCCCACCCCCGGCCCATTGAGAACGTTTTATTTTCAAACATATGGCTCTATGAAGCATTTGATGAAAACAACACGACACGTTTCTGGGGAAATGTATGAATGTGTCATAGTTATTGACATGATACAAGTGCCAAGCGTAGCTACCGCAATCCAACGAATTTTGATGCGGGAAATAGCCTCGTCCACATTGACAACGCTTTGCCAAGGAAGATTGATTGTACAACACGCAACTTTAGGAATGAATCACGCTCCCAACTTTCCATTCTAGAATTTCTATCATACTCAACTTTGCTTTTCAAGTCTTATTTTCAGTGCGTATTGCCGCCCAAGTTGCGAATACTTGCGGCTGGCCCTAATTTTAAGAATTGATTCTTCCGTTTGGCTTACTTCGAGCGCCTTCCTTATTATACTGGCATGTTTTTTCGCGACATGTATCTTCCTTACTCAAGCTTTATCCTTTCTCTGTCGCTAGTTTCACCTCCCTCGCCGCCCGCACTCCGCTTACGTAAGCCCCATCCACACAGGCCGGATGCTCGGCATTAGTGGCCTCCCCGGCGAAGAAGAGGCAGTCGTACAAAGGCTTAGCATACTCGAGCCTAACACACATGCGAAAATGTGACAGGGCAAATATTGGAATGTGAGCGGCCAAGATGTGGCAAGAATTGCGGCCCCAACTTCTCTGGGCCCGGCCTCGGGTGTGACATGACAGCAGCGCTCTCAGGGAATCAAGTCCCTTCGCACACCCTCCTGTCGCCCAGCCCCACCTTTCTTCTACAGCCTTCTTGATAACGCACCTGTCCTTCATCCTTCCTCCCGGCTTAAGGTAGCTGTAACTGCCTTTGGCCCATTCATCGGCCCCCCAGCGTGTCCTCCACGAGCGGCTCGGTGGGGGCAGTCCCACCTTCCCTCCCCCCCTTTCCGCGTCGCCAAAGACGGCGCGCAAAGGCCGCAGAGCGGCTTCTTTCCCAGCGTCCTCCGACAATGCTTCCAAATGCTCTGCGTCCTCGCCGGCGAAGAGTGCGAGGAGGCGGTAGGAAGGAGGAAGGGAAGGAGGGGAGGAAGGAGGGAGGAGCCGGCCAAGGTCCAGGTACAGGGCCGGGTGGGGCAATGAAGTGCTGGAGAGGGATGGGGTTGAGGAAGAAGATGATGCCGGTGGAAGGAAACCAAGGATGTCGGCGTCAGGCGGAGGTACGGGTGGGTGAGGGAATTCCAAGAAAACCTGTCGATGGTGACGAGCAAATAGATATCGAGGGTGCTAAGCGACGTCGCGTTGTTACTCATGGCTTCCCTCATCTGCCCCATGTCATCCCTATTTCTACCGCCAGATGAGCAGAAATGTTGTCTGTTTTTCATCTCAATCTCAGGAACGAGAACGCTTGTTCTATAAACCCACTGTATTTCTTTCTCGTTCCCCTCTCCCTCCCTCCCTCCCTCCAACCCTCCCTCTCCCCCCTCTCCATTTCGCCATTTCCACCTTGTTAAAAACACCGACGCCGATTTTCCCCATCGCTTCCGTCTTTTCTGCCGGCAGCGGCGGCTGAAACCTCAAGGAAGCCTTGGGCCCGCTCAA
>NW_005803846.1:27676-34651 GCF_000240725.1 Microchloropsis gaditana
CTCCCCTCCCGCACACCAGTATATTCTCTTTCCACTGCGAGCTCAAAAATCAGCGGGGCCAGGTCATCTTCACCGCGGAGAAGAGCATGATCTTCCCCATCGTCCTCCCTGCCTCCAACGTCACCTTTCCTGTGGCCGTCCCGCCTCGGCTCCTGGAAGAGCACTTGGTCTCACGAGCAGACAGGTAGAGGGAGGGACGGCGGGAGGGGAGAGAGGGAGGGAGGGAGGAAGGGGGGCTTCGGAAAACGCAGGGCGTGCAGGCGGGCGTGAGCATCCGTGATCCCTTCCCTCTTGGCCGTCATTCTCCCTCCTGACACGAGCGTTCCCTCTCTCCCACACCCTCCCCCCTTTTTACAGTTTGCACGCCCTCGGCTCCCAGTCCTTGCAGTCCCTCCGCCCAGGTCAGCTCCTCCTCCACTCTCTCGCACGACCCCTCTCCCCGGCGCAGGTGCGAGGGGGATGGGAAGGAGGGAAGGAGGGAGGGAAGGAGGGAGGGAAGGAGGGAGGGAAGGAGGGAAAGGAGAAGATTGGCAGGGGTACAGGGGAGGAATTCTTGTCCTGTCGTGCGCAGGCACGCGGCGACCGTGTCGTCCGTTCACGAGAGGGATGTCGCCCGTTTATGAGACGTTGTCGAAAGCATTGGGCGCCCAGTGGCGGCATTGTTTGTGGGGTTGGTTGCTTCGACTGCTCACGCCTCACGGGCTCCTGCCTCCTGCTCACTCCTGTCTTTCCACCGCGCCCTCCCTCCCCTTTCTCCCTCTGCAGAGCATGCAGCTTTCCTCCTTGGGCCGTCTTACCCACGAGCGCCATTTCAATACCCGGAAGTTCAAGCGCGACGAGATGTACATCCCAGGTAGGGGAGGAGGGAGGAGGAATGATGAGAGAGCGAGGGAGGGAAGAGTGGCGAGGAGCCTGCGGGTGGCAAGGAAGGGAGATACCTTGCAAGGAAGGTGATGACGAGCAGCGAGGGTGCCGGAAAAAATGGCTGGATATGTCCGGCGGGCACGCCTTCCGCCGTCGCGCGGCTGTCGCAATCAAATTCGTGCATCGTCTCGCGGCATTGTTCCTCATGCTAGGACCCTTCGGCCCCCTCCTTGCCCTCCACAGGCGGTCTGGTGCTGGGCTTGACGCTCTCAGCCTCAGCCCGAGACCTGCACGAGGTCCTGCACGAGGAGGTGATCGAATGCGCCTTCATCAACCACCTGCACCCCTGGGGTGAGAGAGAGGGGGGGAGGACAACGAGAGGAAAGAGCCTGGGGGGGAGTTGTGTGCCATGCCTTCGGTCACTGCTTGGAGGCGACGGTCCTTGGCCGACTAGTCAATGAACTGATCTCAGCGGGTGATTCGTGGCTCGGAGCGCAGCAGACGAGGAGATCGATGACTGACCACGGAGTCCTAACGTCTTGGAGGGTCCTCTGTACCCCCCCCTTTTTCCCATTCTTCCCCCCTACTCGCTTTCCCTCTGCGTTCTTTGCGCTCCAGACATCGTGTCTTCCTTCTCCTACATCAAGGAGATGGATGAGAACATCACAGGCGATTTGGAAGGTGAGCCACGTGCTCCCCTTGCACTCGTGCTCTGTCATGACCTCATCACTCTACTGCACCCTGTCTCGTTTTCATCCCTGCCCCTTTCTAGCGCTGACGCTCCGCACGATTGGCGTCAAGAATGTAGACGTGCACCTGGATCTGCTCGACCAGGCCTTTCCCCTCGCCCTTTTCACTACCCCGTCCCTGCGGACGAAGCACATGGAGGCCCTCTGCAAGGCGCACATCCCAGAGCTGAGCAAGAAGATTGTGTGCGTGGTGGAAAGACGGATACTGCGACAAAGCCCCAAGACCGAGGCGTTCTTGTTGTAGGAAAGAGGGGGGGATGTGGCTGGTTCTAGATGATTGAGGCAACCCTATCGGCCGGTATATTTGTGTGTACAATGTAAGGCGAGAAGCGCGGAAGGGAGAGGTGTACAGTGGTGAGAAGTGTTGCCAAAAGAGGGGTAAATTGGATTCACATAGATTATAATTATTACCTGCCTGCTACACTGCGTTGCTTTTACGTTTCTTGAAAGTGCGCTGGGCTTGAGAACTTTAGGTGCTTGTCCAACTTGTGCGCTGTAGCTTTCGTGGATTGCATCGTGCAGGGTCGCAGATACTTCATTCGTGCTCTAGATGATTTTTAGCGATTCGCCTCAGATTGTTTCTTTCAACACAGAGTAAAAAGACATGCGCAGGATGTATCGATTTTGTAATAGTCAACCAATTTTTGGTCGCCTCTCTAAACGCCGATATTGCATTCTTTCGCAGCTGGACACATTATATTCATGAGCCTCATCAGGTCATTATCTTTAAATCAATCATTCCTGCCTCGCCCGAGTACCTCACAGCTTCACCGTGTCGTGTACTTTTTCCTCCACATTCACGACGATCTGGGTTCTTCATCCGTTCTGCCTTTTGCTAGGCCACCCTTATCCATCGCCTGCTTCTCCGTGTCCTTGTCGCTTACTCTATTCGCTTTGGACCGCGTGAAACGCTCGTTTGCAAGCTGTCCTCCGGGGTGATTGGTACGTCGCAAGGAATCCATCTCTCCCTCCTCTTTCAATGCGCGCAGAATTTTGCTGTGCACTTCTTTTTGGTCAAGAGAGCCCTGCGTCTCATCGCATGTGAGCTCGGCTAGCCTACCAATCTCACCCTCCCTGATTTTTGCCGCATCCGTCGGCCCCGCTACTCCGTGTTCAAACATGTCTCTGGCTTTGTCTTCCGTCAAAAACATTGGAGTTCCTCCCTCCCAAAAGACGTCTCCATAACCTTTCCCACTCTCACGCGCCCCCTGCGACCCATAGCCAGCCGTTTTCAGCATCTCTGTATCATCGCTAGGACCGGGTTCTCGCGTCACACGCAGCTGCCCCGCACGTCGGAAGTGGCCCCCTGCTTGAGAAGTGCGCACCTCCTTAGATTCAACCAAACACGTCGATTCGTCTTCCTTGACGCTCTGCGATTCGTCCTCGAGTTGCTCTTGCAATCGGTGCTGCTCTTGAATGACACAAGGAGTCCTTTCGTCGTCCATGTCGCGAGCCCGGGCCTGGACTATGCTCTTCCGCTCCTCCCGGTCTATCTCGGAGCCCTCAGGACCTTCCGCCTGCTCGTACGCCTCGTCCACCGCCTCATCACGCGTCTCAAGGCTGGAGCACGTGCCCGCGTCTCCATTTATACACATGGGACAAGGCGCCGAGGGGTCGTGTTCTTCCAAAACGTGGAGGAAAGAAGAGGCTTCAGCCCGCATGACCTCTTCTCGATGAGAGATAGTTGAAGGTGAAGATATAAAGGAGCCGTGGACTTTCTTCAGGTCTTTTAGCGGATCACCACCGGTAGGGCGCCCTGGTGTAGGAGGAACACTAGAAGTAGAAGGTGGATATATTTTCCGGTCGTCTGGACTCCCCAGAGTCGTGAGCGTGCGGGGGTAACCTCGTACAGGAAAGCATAGGCGCCGCCGCTCTATACGAGACGTCGTAGTTGTCAGGACGAGCGACAAGCGGCCACGCAGTCGGAAGATGAGAGCATTAATCATCGCGATTTTAAAATACCTTATGAACTGTTGTTGGTGAGAACAGGTGAGGAGCAATCACGAGGTGTTCTGAAAGCTTCAAGCTGTCTGTCAAGAATCAGGTGAACATCACTGTGATGCAAGGGTTACGAACGAAAGCCCATGCGCAAGCCGTGAAATGGAGTGGTAATAATCCTCGTTCCGCGCACAATCGAGGCCCCTTGTATACCTTGAGCGCCGTCAAATTGGGATGTGATGCCGGACGTGACACGGGCCGCACTTTTTTATGTGCCTTCCTTCGTCGCGGGGAAAAAGAACAAAAGGATATGGGCCGAGCTAGCGAGCGACAGCAGACGACTTGCCTACGCCCTGACGCTGTAGGCACGTGCAAAAGCTTGATGGAGAAGACTGTTTGCCGGGGTGCAGTACGTCAGTTGTATTAATAATAATTCGAATGGCATCAAACAGAAATACAGGGTGTGTCATCTGTAATACGCTACGAGGCAAGATTTTAGGGTACCGCCTACGGATGATGGAAGATACTTCTCTTCCGAGGTAAGTTATTCTACTTGCCTGGAAAGCTCTTGAGGATATTTGGGGGCTGCATTGGGAAAACCTTTCAAATTAATTTTTACATCTATGTTATCATATACGTCACCAAAGCGCTTACTGCATTTAAGAGCACGAAATATTGCAAGGCAATAGTTAAAACTTCCGGTTCGCGGTCTTCTAACATTTCGCTCTCTTTTCCTGTCACCTCCAGTAGCAATGACAAGCGCGAAACTGGCACATCATTATGCGACATCAAGATTCAACGTGCACCTGCACCTCACAGAGCATCGACCCGCTTAATCACCGCCTCTCTGCTCGTCCTCCGACCTCGGGCATCCGTTTTCCGTCTCCTCACCGCTTACGATCGCCTCGCCCGTTACCTCCCCAATTGCTCTCACAGCCAGTGCATCCCGCTCCCTCCTGGCGCAACGGCATCGGTGCGCATCACCCAAACCGCTGTTGAGACGTTCCCGTTCTGCGAAGTCAAAGCCAAGCCCACCTCTGCACCACCGCCTTCGTCCTCCTCCTTCTTCTCCTCCCTCACCTCTTTTGTTCAACCTTTGCTCCAAGCAACCGTCATTCTCGACGTTTACGAGGATCAAGAGAACTACACTATCAGCTCCTTCCTTGTGGAAAACACCCCAGCCTTCCTGAAGCTTTATGAAGGGAAATGGCGTCTGCTGGAAGAGGAAGTGGGCGGGCAGCAGGTGACCCGGATGTGCTACGAAGCGACTTTCAGGCCGAGGGTGCTGGTACCATTGATGGCGGTGGAGTGGAAGATGAAGAGAGATGTCGCCGTAAACTTGCACGCCTTGAAACGAGCGGCGGAGGAAGGGTGGGAGGACCGGGTGGAGGAGGAGGGAGCGGAGGAGGGAGCGGATGAGGGAGCAGAGGAGGGGGAGGTCTTCTGGGATTGCACAGACGGCGTGGACGAGGAAACGACTTGTGAGAGCCCTTCCCCATCGAATGCGCTGTCGTCGGCATCAGGACCGTCATCACCCGCGGCATGTACCCCCTCCTCGGGACAACCCAGCACCGGAAAGCAGTCAGGGCTCGCGAGAGGGTGGGCCCTTTCCTTCTTCCGACGCGTCGACCTTCGTCGGATGGGGAAGAGAGGAGGACGTGGGACGAGAGAGGGGAAACCGGTCCGATGAAGGAGCACGCAAGATGCGCCGGAATGTGGATAGAAGATAATTCATGACGTTTCGACCGAGCTTGTCTCGAAGTGCCGCTCCGTTCGGGCTCGTGGAAAGGAGAGCAAGGAGTATGCTGTGAGGATAAGGACGTCGAGAGAGACGAGAAAGAGGAAAGGGCTCACAAAACCGATGAGTTTCATTTGTAGCTCAAGATAAGGTGCGGACAGGTACGCCACCGGTGGCTTCGTATCAAAGAAGAAAGCCTCGAGAAAGTCGATGCATACGCCTATCGCGGTGGTCCCACACCTGCGGGTGGAAGTAAGGACAGCGATTGCTTCCCTCACAGCGATTGCTTCCCTCCTCGTCATGGACAAAGGAAAGCATTAAATGAAATATAAGTGCGCGATAACCGCCACGCCGTGACATCGCTCGGCGGAGAAGCAAAGCAACAAACGAGACAAAGCAGTGCCGCCCATTTAATCCTGTCCACATCCAGGACCTTTTCTTTCTGCATTTCCTCCCTGCTTCCCATCCTCTCTCCAACCAACACTCCCAAATGTGCATATTTACAGGCTGTACGGTGAGCGGGGGAGTGTGAGCCATCTTCTGCAGGCAGGGCTTGCCAAGCAAGCCTGGAAGATGGGCCTGACGAGTCGACCCTGCACCGGTTTGGAGGCTAGGAGGAGCCAGACGAGGGCACAGCCGATGGGCGTCAGGCACAGGAGGGAGAAGAAGGAAACCTGAATCGAAGAAGAAAGATGCCACAAAAAAGGGAAATGGGAAAAAGAGGAGAAACGAGGGCTAGGTCGGTTTGCTGAGACCAGGTTCAACACCCGACGCGCGCTTGCCGTGCGTGTATATATATATATGTATATACATGTCTAATTTCCCTGTGACCTCCCGCGCCTTCTCACCCAGAAGATTAGGAGCGTGATAGGGAAGAAAACAAGCGCCGGCACCCAGAGTAACAGGAAAGGGAGCAGAAAGACCGAGGCTGCAGCAACCACCACGGAGCGATTCTGCGTCAAGAAAGTCCAAGCGGGGACGAGCATACGTTTCCACCAGCCCTCCACAAACACCGAGAGGACAAAAATGTCGAGGAAGGTGCCGAGGACAGGATCGAGGAAGGGCTGGAGGGGTTGAAGGAGGGCTTGGGTGCGCGAGACGCAGTAAGAGAGGAAGAGGACGTAACCCCGATACTCAGGTTCCGTCTGACTCCTGTGTCCGGGTGGGTGGCATTGGATGCAGTGTGAAGGGGGGAAAATGGGCAACAAGGAAAGGAAAAGACCGAGGCATGCCTACCATCGTATCGCAGCTTTCACCTCTCCTCGAAATTCCCGATGACCGAGCTTGGTGGGAGAGGAACTGGCGGAGGTGGAGGTGGAGGACGCTTGGGAGGAAGACGGGCGAACCGACCGGAGACCACGCCAATGGTAGACGGGAGGAAAGACAGGTCCGAGGCCTTTACATATTTGGGGGAGAAATAGGGGTTCATTAGAGGACGAGTGCGAGCGGATCAACAAACTGCTTCTTTCCTGCCCGGGGAGACAAGCTACGTCCTTTTTTCAAAACGAGAATTGAAAGAAATAGGGAGGACAAGCTACGTCCTTTTTTCAAAACGAGAATTGAAAGAAATAGGGAAGACAGGAAACTGGATGTTTTGACCAACAGTTTAAAAAGGAATGCAACCGCAAAAATACCGAGGGAGACCACCCTGGGTGACGGAGGCGGAGCGTGGGCGGCAGTGGCCTC
>NW_005803846.1:34661-36886 GCF_000240725.1 Microchloropsis gaditana
CGGAGAGTGTGGAGCGGAGGGGGGGAGGGGATGGTGCCGGTCGAACTGAAGGAGCCCCGAGAGGGGTGGGGGGAGGATTTTGGCGCTCGAGAGTCTCAGCTTCATGTCCCACCGTGTCGGTCACGCCCTCCTCTCTCTCCTCCTTCCTGATTATCCCTTCCACTACGCTCTGTCTCGATGCTCCCTCCCTCCTCACCGCCCTCCCTACCTCCAGCCACCCCACCCCTCCCCCCGCCTCCTCCTCCACTGGTGGCAGTCGGGCCCGGCACCTAGGCCAGACGGAGGGAGAGGGGTGGGAAGGAAGCTCCACCAGCACCTCGTGCTCCCGGCCTGCCGAGTCTTGGACGGCGAGCGTCAGGGTGAGCAAACCGTCCTCCGCCCCTCCCTGTGGGGGGCGGGGGGATAGATCGCGGGCATTCGCCCACCCCACCGCCTGCAGTTCCGCGAGGAGCTGGAAAGGAGAAGGAAGTGAGCCTTGTGAGGGTGGTATTGGATAGACAGGCATGGTTGGAAGGGAGCAGCGGGGGCAATGGCAGACAAATCACGCCTGAAAGGCTCTGGGTCTCCTGTGCTCAATGCGGGTCAGAGTCACATGGATGCAGGAGGCGAGCGTGAGTATCTTCGACTTATGATACTACCTGTCGATAGACAGCGGGCGGAGCGGTGATGCTTGTTCTCCTCAGTGTCTTGCCCTCCTTGAATGCAGGAGGAGGGAGGGAGGGAGGGAGGGGCGAAGAGAGCATGTCCTCCAACTCGGTGGCGAATGACCCTACGTCAAGACTACGCTCCAGGCTGTCCAGGAATGCAAAGTACGTGCTGCTGTCAAGAAATCAATTGACTCGTCACGTCACCACCCTCCCATCCTCTTTCTTTTCTCTTACCGTCCGGTATTTAGCCATTCCCCTCGCTTCCACAAGGCGCGCAATCGACAGTCCCCTCGAATGGAGGACATCCGCACGCGCCCTCCAGGCGTTTCGCATGAAAAATACAATGGCAATTGGTACATCTAAGGATAAGCACAAGGAGCACATATGTAAGATACAGAAACACTTAGTTGCGAGGCACACCGAAATTCTGCCTCAGTAAACCTGACACCTCCTGCCTTTCTGCCCCTACCCCTGGCGAGCGTTTTTGCACGTACTCCGAGGGAAATGTAGCCTTGAAATGCCATGAAATCAGATCTAGCGGGCAGCAAGAATACAGATACGTCTATACTGCTGGTCTTGGAGGTAGCAGCAGCGAGGTAGGCCAGAAACTCAGCTTCCTCGTCCTCCACCGTGGTGACCTCCTCCCTCATCTCACCGTCGGTAGGGCCTGCCGCCATTGCGTTTCATGAATGAGAGCGATATTGTCCCGTCCAAAGCAACGGACGCTACTTCTTTCCTAAAAATGCTCCATCTGTGGGATGGGTTCGGCGTGAAAGCGCGGTATGATGTGAGGCGGGCATGGGAAACGACTCGGCTGTCTGGGCGAGAAAGTGAAAGTCAGCGAGAAGACGACCGCTTCAACAGCAATGAGAGGACGAAGCCTTCGTTTCATTTCTGTTTCTCACCCACCAGGAGATCACAGCGGCATGTTGGCGGTCCGACGAGCGGGATTAAGGTTGAGCACCCTCAAATCGCCGTGGTGGTCCTTTCGTTGGCTGCGAAAGACGGATGTGGGGGAAAGATGGCTGGAGCAGAACAGGAAACTCAGCCCCTCCAGGAATTACAGCGCCAAAGCGACAGGCACCGACACCAGCGCGAGCACGCACGTTCCTCATAGGAAGCGTAAAGAAAAAAATGTATCGCCTCCACTCAATGCCGCGTTTTTTAAAGTGGACGGTGCCACCCCACCCTCCCATACCCCTCCCTCCCAGGGGGAGGAGTCTTCGGGAGGGTGGGTGGTAGGAGAGGTCACCGACCATGCGATCGACCTCCACGACGTGCGCCCTGTAAGTGTAAACTCGGAAAAACGACGGAGAAAAAGGGGCTTGTCGGGTCGTGTCCTCTGTAATCGTTAACTTAATCCTAACCTGGGCCCCAACGCCATAAACCAGGGGGAGGCCATCGACGTGCCCTACGAGCTCACGATCAACCCCTCCTTTCGGGACTTCTGGCAAAGCGTGTTCTACTCCCATGATCGGCTCAATACCTCCACGCCCTTTGCTCGCAAGGTGGGTGCTCGGACGAGGGCTCTGTGAAATGACGGGATATGACCCTGAGGTTCTCGGATGGCGTCACCTT
>NW_005803846.1:36896-37172 GCF_000240725.1 Microchloropsis gaditana
CTGGCCCCGGCCTTCCCCCCTCCCTCCCTTCGTCCTCGCCCTGTGCCTTGCTTCCCTATCACGCTCCTGCTTCCCCTCCTTCCCTCCGTCTTAGCCTTTCGCGCCTCTTTCTTCTCACGCGCTTTTTCCATCCCTCCTCGCCGTCCGTGACCCCCCTCTCCCTCTCCGCTGCCCCAGGCGACACTATCACCAAGCGTTTCGTCATCCGCAGTGTCCGCGTCGCCAGCAGCAACAAGTACAGGTGATATCAGGGCGGGGGGGGGGAGCGTGCGGCGA
>NW_005803846.1:40403-42335 GCF_000240725.1 Microchloropsis gaditana
CCTTCCCTCCCTCCCTCCCTCTGTAGGCCCCTACGGGCAGCCCCTCGCCCAGCCTGTGAATCCGACCCTCGCGCAACAACCTTCAGCCTACGGTACCGTCCCATCCCACCCTCAGCACCATCTTCACCACTACCAGCAGCACCACCATCCTCACCACTACCACCAGCAGCACCAGCAGCAGCAGCAGGTCATGCAACCACAATATCAACAGCAGAGGCCACAGCATTACCAACAGCTATCGCAACAACAGTATCAGCAGCATCAGCATCAGCAACACTACCAACAGGAGCGCCCGTCGCACCCGTTCGGGCATACAGGGTCTGCCGGCGCCCCTACCCCCAACCCCCAACCTCATCCGCAGCCAGGACGATGGGGCCTGGAAACCATGAGTACCCCTGTGACTGCGATACAGAACTCCCAGCCTCAGCACGGTCAAGGTGGGTTTGGAGGCACGGCCTCGGGGATGCCCGGCTCCATGCTCCCTCCTTCGCGGCCTGCCTCCCTCCCTCCGACGGGCCCGGGTCACGCCCTCCCTTCCTTCCCGCCGAGCTTCCCCCAGCAGCAGCCGCCCTGGCCCGCACCCTCATCGCAACAGCAGCAGCCGGTCTGGCCGCCACAGCCGCAGCAAGGAGGAACAGGCGCCAATGGCTTTGCGTTTTAAGGAGGGAGGGGCGGAGGGAGGGGGACGTAGGAGAATCTTTCGACAACGCGGGGGATGAGGAGGAAGCAAGGAGTAGGGGTGTCGCCCCAAGAGAAATAAGAAGGCAAGCGGTAAATTAAGTGTCGACTCAAAAATCTGCAAAGTCTAAACTCGCTGGCAATATCTCCGTCATTTTTTTGGGGTTAATTTCTTCTCTCCCACGTTTGTCTGGATGCTTGCGTCGTCTGGGCACCGGGCCCGCGCCCATTCCCTCCGCCTCGTCTTGCGTCCCTGAACCGAGCCGGTGCTGGCAGGCATCGCTCAATCCGAGCACTGGGAGAGTGCGACACCCCCCCGCGCAAGGACACGTCCCCGATCAAGGCCAGGTGGCAGCCGCCCTCCTGACCGCCTTCAGACGAAACCGACGGCGTCCACCTCGAGGGAGATGGGTTCAATGCAGAAAGGGCAGGAGCCCAGCAACGTAGTCCGACTGGTCAAGCCCCCGCCTGGGAGGGATGGAGGGAGGACAAGGTGGGGGGAAGGGGGAGGTTGATTGGGTGAGAGTTAAGAGAAGGTTTCAAGCGCCTGGTGGATCGCTCTCTCCTCGGTGCTTACGAATCATCTTCACGTCGGGGAGCGTCTGAAGCCACTGGCGAAGGCAGACAGAGTGGTAGAGCCGGCGGCAGCGCTCGTTCTCGCAGGTAACGGTGGGGATATCTAAGAGAAAAAATGGGGACGGGGGAGAGGGAGAGGGCGAGGAAGACTTGAGGGTACCACCCTGCCCTCGACCTCCTCCCCTTGCTTTCTCTTCGCACCCTTCCTCTCCCACGTCGTACCTCCCCTCTCCTTGGAGGATCCATCTCCCAGTCGATAGGCATAGCAAATGCAGCACTCCTCGACATAGGCCGCCTCCCACCCCTCTCCCTTTCCTCCTCCATCCGAGGGGGTGGGAGGGGCAGGGAAGGGGAATCCGAGGATGGCTTCCAAGTTCTGTCGAGGCATTCTCGCCGTATCCCTGCGCGACAGGGCGGGGCCCAAGGAGGGGGAGAAAAAGCGAGGAGGAGACATGGAAAAGCGTCAGCTCACTCACAGAGAGAGAGAGGCGGCGAGACAGAAAAGCAGGAGCCAAGCAAGGGAGGAGGGGAAGCGAGTGAGGCTCACCAGTCCCCGATGCCAGCGTACAGGCGTCGAGTCCATGCACCGATGACGGCCTCCGGGCCGACAAATTCCACGTGAGAGGGCTGAGGGGAGGGGAGGATGGATGGAGGGAGGGAAACAGGGAGGGGGATGGA
>NW_005803846.1:42345-49423 GCF_000240725.1 Microchloropsis gaditana
CCCCCTCCTTCCCTGCCTCCCCACGCTCTTCTTCCACGACCAAGAATCTCTGCGCCTGCGCGTACAAGTGTAGATGTGTCGCGCGTCCCGTCAGATCCAGCCATCCTTCTATTCCCTCCCGACTCCATCGCGTCATTCTCCCCTCTGTCCCCTCCCCCAGTCGAGCCCTCCCCGTCCGTCCATCCCTCCGTCCCCCCCTTCCTCTCTCGGTGACCAATCCCGGATCCATAATAAATATTTTCTCACCTGCGCACTCAGCCCCGCGAGCAAGTAGGGAGGAATGGGGAGCGAGAACGGGGCCACGGTGGAGCGAAAGCGCGCCAAAGAGTTGACGATCGTGGCAACACACCTTAAGGCAGGGAGACGGAGAAGGGGGGAAGGAGGAGGATGAGGCGACATGGGCGTGAGAGATAAAAGACGGTTGAAATGGATGGCAAAAAGGGAAAGGGACGAGACACCTACCTGGGGGACATGTCGTGGACGACCTCCAGGGCGCGGGCGAGGAGGGCGGGCAGGAGCGAGACGGTGGGGGAAGGCCAGACCTGTGGACCGAGGAGGCGAAGGCGCCAATGAGGAGCGAACACGATCCTCCCGGCATGTTATTGCCGCCATCCTCTACACTCGCCGTCCTCCTCTAGCTTTCCCGCCTTGTCTTCCCTTTCTTTCGCAGGCAATGAAAAGATCCTCCCATCTCCCCCGCGTCGTCGTCACCGTTTCCATGTCTAACAGGACGCCACCTCCTCCCTCTCCTCTGCCCTCACTACCATGTGCCCCCTTGCTCACCTCCCCCTTCGCCACGGCGAACACTTCGGCAACGTGGTTCTTCTTTCTTCCCCCGCTCTCCTTTTTCTCCTGCTGCTCGCGCAGAGGACGGAACGAGGCGGAGAGAGGGACGACACTGCGCAGGCCGCTGCAGATATTGGTATCAAAGGGACAGGGGGACCATAGGGAGACGACAAGAGAAGAAATTGATGGGTGGAGAGTCACGTCTGGGACGTTACAATGTGGTTCGAGTTAAGCAGTTGTCATGTCGCACATCTTATGTCACCACTTCGACATCCACCACCGCTACAACGACGGGGTCTCGATCAAAGTCATATCGGGCATGGCCTTATCTCTTCATGTCCGGGAAACGCACCGGGGAGGAAGTTTGGAGAGCGCGTTGATGATGGTGGTGACGGCCTCGGGGGAGAGGTAGCCCGCGTTTCTCTCGGCGACTGCCAAGAGGGCTCCGAGCTCCTTCTCCATGAGCTGGGCGCGTGGACAAGAACAATTTGATGAGCGGGAGGGAAACGAGTCGTAGATAAAGAGAATGGAGCGGAGACAGCTGCTCTCTTATCCGTCATCCCGTTGGAATCCTGACCCTTTTCGAGACGGCACGGTATTCTCCCTCTCCCCGTCCTCCTCCTGAATGTGTTGTGAGTCCCCTCACCCTGACGTCCCTTTTTCTTTGTCTCACCTTTTTCTGCTTGAGCCTTTTTGCTGCTGCCTCGGGTAAGGCCGCCCCAGGACCCTTGGGTGGGGTCGTTAACTCCTAGTGACAGTCGGGGATAAACGGTGGGCTGAGATGCGACGTACACAGGAGGAAATGGAGCACAGGTGCGACGCGAGCTGAAACGAGGGTAGGGAGGAGAATTCTTTCAAGAGGAACGCACCCTGACGATCTGGTGGATGGCAGCGGCCAACGAGGCCGGAGAAAGGGAGGATGAATCCAGTCGTCCGTTTGAAGGAGGAGAAGGACTAGGGGGGAGGATGCGGGAGGGAATGTGAGGATGAATGTTGCATCGTGGCGCCCTGACACTCCCTCTACGTACCGGGGCGGATCTCTATTGCTTGCTGTAGAATATCCGCCAGGAACACCGCCAGCAAGTGATTCCAGGGGCGGCAAGGGCGCCGTTGAGGAGGAGAAGGAGCGGGAGGACGGGAAAGAGGACTCAGGTCCGCCTCCCTGCTTCCGTTGCTTGAATAGCGACGGACTTTCTCGTAATGCAGTGGGAGCAAGGTCTTCAGGATTCTGGCTCATGAAGGGTAGATTTGCACTGGAGCTCCTGCGGGTGCTTTCACCGCTTTCGTCCAGCTCTTTACTGATGGATTCCCTCTCGTAATGCCGATCGCCGTGCTCGCTTCTTCCGCTACTGCGGGTGCTGCCGCCGGAGGAGCGTTGATCTCCATGACTGAATGCATCACGGTAGGCCAGAAGTGGAGAATTGCATTTCTGACAGGAGTTTCCCAACGGTAATCGGGAAGGTGTTGACGTAGAAGGGGGGACGAATGCCTGAGCTCCTAGCACCGCCGCCGCAGCGAACCCTACACACCACGTCAGGCAACGCTGCGGGTGGAGTGGTGACTTAGACCGGTCTAGCATGTTGTCTGTTAAGTGCTACTACCGTGTGGGCATGCTAGTCCTGCGAAGGTATGAGAAGTAAATGTTTGTGTGAAAATCGGTTCATATATATACCGCCCGCATGTCAACCTTCTTCTCGATCCTCGTCGACAACGTCGAAGCTTGCCAGCTAAAGATGCGAGGACGATGAGGATGAAATCTCACGCGCACCTATTTCCCAATCCTTGGAAAAACAAGAAAAATAGTGTCATATGTCCGGAGGGAAATGGTGTGGACACCCTTATGTTCTCCACTTGTGAAAGTTCCTGCTTGCATCGTTGATCTTTGCAATTCCTGCTTGCATCGCCTGTGTCGCCCATCCCGCTCATCGACATCACGTCTCGCGGAAATGCCAGTACCCAGCATTACAGACCGCCGCGCCACACCAAGACAGCCCATCATACCATGTGTGGCCCGCCAACCAGCAGAATTGCGTGGTATGGATTCCGTAGCGACGGCGCGCGCGGGCAAACACGAACGAATGACCAACATTCAGGCCAGGATCTGATCTCGCGACAGCAGGCGGAGGATGCGATCCCGGCAACGGACTCCCCACAGGGGAAACCCAGAGGATAAAAAAGTGCTCTACGTCGTCACTGCAGGAGCTAGGTGTATGCTTGAGGGGTACATTTTAAAAACTTGTTTTGGGGGAGATTGTTCTGTAGGAGTGGGTAGAGGTCGAGCGTAATTTCGCATTATTTGTTTTGCATGAAAATACGCTTGAACGGGAATCCGCTCCAACCGCCGAGAATACCGGTTTCTACGATTTTCTCCCTTTTCTTGACGTTCTCCTGTTCTCCTGTCGTGTATCATTTCAACTGAAAATCTTCATTCATAACCTTGAGTTTCCAGCGACTGCCCATTTTAGCGCTAAAAAGGGAAAAGAATCTCACCGAGGGAGAATAATGAGTTCACCCGATGGCATTCTAGGCGTCGTCAATGTCGATTTCTTTCACAGAAAGTTAAATATGCCCAAATGTAATAAAATACGTTACATCTTGGGGGGAAAGCAGACCGAGAGTCGTGTAACAGAGCCTTAAAGGACAAGCTAACAAAGATCATTCAGAAAAGCCAAGCCAATGCTTAATATAATCGAAAGGTTTTGCAAAAAGAATCAGCCAAATGAAAGTTACTCGCAACCAGAATACTCCTAATTGTGCTTTGGTAGACAGTTGCTTGCCGTCGTCCCGACTTTCAGCTTTGTATTCGCAATGAGAAGAGACAAAAAATCAACTCTATTATTCTTCCCTCCTGTTTGTCTCTGCTTGGCATGATTTAAAAATTTCCAGAGAAATCACAGTGCCTCTTGACAGAATGTTTCACGCTACTATTGAATCGTGGAGAACGTGATATTGTCCTCCACCCATCCCCAGCTTCGGGGATCAAAAGTATCTAAACTTTTCAAGACCTGCAAATCCAAGTGAAGGAGAATATCGAGAACATGAATATGAATGCTTAATGATCCTACAACCTGCTTCAGATACTTTAAGGTCTTTGCAGGCCACCGTTGCGGCAATCATCGTCGTTTCTCGTGGCCATAAAGCGGACACGGTCCGACCTAGCATACCTGATGTGCATGCGCCTGGAAGCAGGCCGCGTCAAGGCGCGGATCTGGAATTGCTACCACAAACATACCGGCAGCCTTTCCCGACAACACCTTATGAAATGAAGAAAATACATTGCAAGGAGAAATTGGCTAATTACAGACGTGGAGCTTAAAGAGAGCAAGAGATGGGTAGAGGACAACAAATATTACATAGGCAGGCGGGAAAAATGCTCTCAAGAACAAAAGGTTGTCCCTGTTCTTGTCCACCCGCACGCTGTCCCTCATCCCGTCCACTCACTCCAGTCAGCGCATCCTCGAAGACTAAGCACTCCTCCGGGGCCACTCCCAACCGTTGAGCCGCCTCCAGGTAGATGTCTGGGGCAGGCTTACCGCGGACAACCTAAGGAAGCGAAGGGATATACAGGGTAGCAAGTATGGCGGAAGAGAGGCGGAGACGCCGACGATGGATATGTGTGGAATAAATTAGGAGCCCCCTCCCTGTCTTTTTCCTCTTGAATCATCGCCTCACCTTGGGGTCGTCTCCGGTCACTATGGTTCGCATTCTTCCAAACACGTGATCTTCGTGATGTGTGCGCTTGTGCGCTACTAGTAAGGCGGAGGAGGACGTGGCTATCGCTTGAGGAAGACCTTTGGAGTCGAAGAACTGAATTATCTCTCTCGCGCCTGGTAACAACTGGAGTAAAATAGTATCGAATATGTCATGCGAGCATAATCGCAGCTATCTATTGTAGAAGAAAGTCTGGGTCGAAGCAATGTAGAAAAGACTAGTTGCTCGGCTTCCGCGGTCGAGCGTAACACCTTTGCCACGAGACGAAAACAGAATACATCCTATCCACCGATGTAAAAATTGTTTTTTTTGGCGACACAGATCGATAATAATAAAATGTCGAGAAAAACGATGACACAGAACGACGAGAGGGGACCAATAACTTCATGTGCGGTGGTGTTAATTCATAGTTGGGAGATGTCAGGTACCTGTACTGTCGGGGTTACAACCTCAAGTTCCCTTTCCCATTGCTTTACGAGCATCATGGGCTCTATTTGATCACTAAGACCTAGATCTGATAGAGAAATGGCAAGGAACCTTAGAACAGAGGAGGGAGATGAAGATGAAAATTTCATTCTAGACACGTACCATCGACAACTACGCGGCCCCATTCCTCACCGCGCATGCCAAGAATCTTCTTTTTGATGTCCCTGCAATATAACAGACGAACCGAATATTATTTTTCTGAATTTGCTCGTAAAATTTCCCCTTTTCCCCATGTGGAAACACGTACCAAGTGAAAGTCTTGCCGTACGCCCCGACGACGGCTTGAATGGCCTCAGTAGACAAGCTTTCGGTGTCTAGCAATGTACCATCAAGGTCATACACGATGGCTTTTATCTTGTTTGTTATCGTGCCTTGTCTCACGCTTCCGCTTGTGCTCGCACTCCCGCCCGGAGGAATAACATTTTTGTACATGAGGACTCTATCGAACCCTTGTAAAGTGTACGTGTGCGCCTGCTCTCGCTTGCTGGCTTCTGGCGCCAAGCAAGAGAAGACCCCGGGCGGGCAAAAGTCGGTCACTCACCGCGTCTTTACGAACGTTGCGGCCCACGTCTACGTTTTCAGGACGAGTCACCTAGTCGAATGGAATGAGCAGTGGATTTGTGCAGGTGTACGGCGGTCTGTCCCCGCTTATCGGACATCGCTGGCGCTTTGCCTCGCTGCCGCTGCCGTGTGTTCCTTGCCCACCGGACTTCCCCTCGTACACTCCTTCCTGCCCCCATACACAAGCATTAGGACCACTTTCCTTCCAATTTGGATGAGCAGATATTATCGAAATGCTAAGAATTGATGTTATCATCTCTTCCTTAGTTTTGGCCCTGCTAATATCATGCCCGTCCCCTTCTCACCCGCCGCCCCAATCGCAGGAAGCCAGAGCACCGCACGCTCTAGCCCACCTTTATTTATTGCCATGGCCTACCGTCGTTCTGGGCCTTCGGGGACTACGCCTGTACAGGCAGAGAATAAAAAGAGGCTTGAGGATCTCCTAAAGCGGCCTGAGAACCAAATCTGCGCGGATTGTCCTGAACGAGGTATGTTCACGTATCTCTTTTGCTCCTGTCTAGGCCCTTATTTCAAGTGCGTTTCCTGCGGAAGATGGCCTCTTTGATAAGCCTGTTATGCGAAGCTTTCACAAAAAATATCTTTTGCTCACGGTGTGCGATGGAGCTCGTCCAGCGCCCTGACAAGCTGCATTTCTTGTTTTCGCTCCAAAGTTGTTGCCCACCCCAAGCTTATTTCCTTCTCCTTACTTGATTCCACGAACTCAGGCCCGCGCTGGGCCTCCGCCACCCTCGGTACCTTCATTTGTATTAAATGCAGTGGCATTCACCGGAATCTGGGCGTGCATATCTCTTTCGTCCGCTCCGTTAATCTGGACGAATGGAAGACCGAGCACGTCGAGGTAAGGGGAGCGAGAGGGGCCGGAGGTATCCGCAGGCGTCAAGCCAGCCTCCACGAAGAGCGTGGGCAGGCCTATCAGGTCCACATCCTCATATGTTGTTACATATATTTTTATACGTACAGCAAATGGAAAAGTGGGGCAATGGCCGCGCCCGTGCATATTTTGAGGCCCAGGTGCCCCCGGGATACGCCCGGCCCTCGGACTGGTCGAACGTGCATCAGATGACCAAATGGATCAAGGTAGAACGAAGCGGGATGCGGAGGAATGCGGCTTCCATGAGGAAACGTGGGGGTATTTTTTCCCGGTACTTCTTGCTACCGAGCTGTGTTGGCACCTGATCACGCTCCCCTCCCTCTCCCTCCCTCTCCTCCTTCATTCTTTTGGGACCCGTTCTGCATGGGCTTTCAGGACAAGTACGAGTACAAGCGCTTCCTGCCTAAGGACGGGTCCGTGCCAGGGCGAGAGCCTGCCCCTTCCCGGTGCGTATGCCAGGCCGCGGGGAGAGGGAGGCAGGTGGAATGGGCAGGGGCGGTCCCCGCGATGGATCGACCTAGTCTCACCCTTCTTCTTCCCCTCACCCTCCTTTCCCTCTCTTCAGCGCCTCTCCCACCAGCAACGGTCCATCTCCCCCTTCCGCGCCCCCCACCCGGGAACGCAAGCCGCGTGCCCGTCCTT
>NW_005803846.1:49671-50750 GCF_000240725.1 Microchloropsis gaditana
GTGTGAAAAGGAACGATAGAGCAAGACAAGGAGACGGACAAAGGGAGCGGGGGGGGGAAAAGGGACGCACCTCTTGGCCCCTTTCCCGGAGGGTGTTCGTCCCCGGGCGCCAATCTAGGCGAGCGAGGCCATTGTAGAGCGTGGACAGCGTCCAACCCGTCATGCCCTCGCTGAGAGGGAAGGAGGAGGAAGGAAAAAGGGGAATATGGCAGACGTCAATGCGTCGAGCGAGGAAAGGAGGGGCAATGGGTGGCGACCTGATGTGCGGGCGGGTGCAAGGGGGGACGTACCGTCCTTCCGAGGCCCGCTCCAGATGCCGACCCATGGCCTCCCCCACCGCGTCCAGGTACTCGTTGCCGGGGTGGTGCCCCAAGGTGGAGAAGCTGGCAGTACGGAGGGGAGGAAGAGGGGATAGAGGGAGAGGCAGGGGGGAGGGCGGGCACAGTGAGACAGGGCATACCCAGGATGGAACGAGGGATAACGGCCCGCGGGACGGGGCCGTCTGGGACAACGAGTGCTAGAGCTCACGTACGTACCCGTGGGCGAGCGCGGCCAAGCCTCGGGACTCGAAGACGTGCAGGCAGGGGAAGGAGGCGTCGCGGAGGGCGTCCAAAAAGGCAGGGCCGGGGTGGAAAGGGGGAGAGAGGCGCGCGAAGCCATTGATGATGTTGGAGAGGCCCTGGTCGGAGGAAGGAAAATTGACTGCGTCGTGGGGGGGATCGTCCGGGTATCCAAAGGGGGAGACAAAACGGGCGAGGGTGCGGCAAACGGAGAGAGAGGGCAAGGGAGGACACAGTGCCCGATTCACAAACCTGCGTGTTGAACTCTGGCAGCGTATCCTCGGCACGTGCGGCGATGCGTTCGAGGAAACGGGTACCCGGATGAAAGCCGAGCTTGCCCAGTGCGTTGATGGTGTTCGCCAGGTTCTATGGGTGGGCGTGGGAAAGGAGGAAGAGGGGGAAGGGGGAGGGAGAGGGGGAAGGCACCTTGGGCACTCGGCGGCGTGCTCCACATGTCATGAAGACACACCGGGCGCTCGCCGGACGATCGCCTCGCTCGCGGTCCTACTCTCTCTCTCT
>NW_005803846.1:53207-57417 GCF_000240725.1 Microchloropsis gaditana
GCCCACGCGCGCATGCCAGGGCGGCTCCTTCATCCGGGAGCTGCACGCGTCGGGCGTGCTGGTGAAGATCTTGCAGGAGGAGACCTCTTTCACCCGCACCTACGACGAGCGACCCGTGATGCTGACGGGGCCCCTGGCCACCGTGCTGGCCGTGGAGCAGCAGCTCCTGGACCGGATGGCATCGTAAGTGGAGATGAGGAACGTAAAAAGGCGGAAGCCTTGCCTGTCTAGTGTTCGTGCGTTGTGGTCCAGGAGACAGGAGATCTTGGAGTGTAAATTGACACATCTCCCATCTTCCCCCCCCTAGGGCCCCTCCGAAGGCGATTGAACAGATCAAGCCCATCACCTCCTCCGCCCCGCCGCCCTCCTCCTCCCAGCATGAGCCCTCGCACATGGGGCCGCAGCATCCTCACCGCCAATCCCCCCCACGGTCCTCGCACGGCTTTCCGTCCAATGCCCCTCCTACCAGCAAGTCCTACCACGGCTACCCCTCCGCGTCCCATGCGTACTCACCCCAACCCTCCACAGTCCCGCCAGCCTACAGCCAATACCAGTCAGCGTCAGCTCCTACGGCCGCACCCTCCTCGCCCCCAGCACCCAGGCCAAGTCACGCCATCCCGCAACATCCCCTGGTGCCTGGTCCCTCCTCTCGGTCAAGCGGAGCCACCAGTACGTCGGCGCCTGCGTTCGAGTCGCATAGACAAAAAGAAAGTGGGCACAGACAGGGCAGCCACCACTACGAAGGGGGTGAAGGGAGCTGGGGAGATCGCGGCCGGAGAGACAGGGACTGGGAGGGATATCGAGGTCGATCGTTCGCGCCCAGCAGCGATTCGCGAGAATCTTCCCGACATGCTCCAGCACCGGCACCTCACCTTCCACCGCCGGCGACCGCAGCGCCGTCCTCCACCGCGTACTCTACCAGCTATTCTCAAAGCTATGATCCCCTTCAACCCCAGCCCGGGGGATCGTCTGGCCACCAAGCTCAACCTCAACCACATCCCACCTCCTACCCGCCTGGGGGATACAGCGCGGCATACCCCACCCAGGCTTATCAAGCGTCGCAGTCTCAGCCCCCGCCCCCGCAACTCACCGCCCCGGCAGCCCCTCCGAATCCACCGGTGGCACCTGTAGACGCTTCGGTCTCCCAGCTGATGACCCTCTTGGGGCTTCCCAAGTCAGTCGCCACTGCCGTCGACCCAGGCACCGCCCAACAGATGCTTCGCGCCTACCACCAGCAGCAGGAGACGCCGCAGCAACATCAGCAGCAACCGCAACAGCAAACACAGTCGCTTCGGTCTTTCTCGAGCCCTCTTCCTCCGCCCCCTCCTCCCCCCCCACCCCCGGTGCAAAGTCAGCAGCCGCAGCCGTGGGGGCTGGGCCTTCTTGGAAACTTGTCGGATGGGCGAGGACAAGAGGCATCTGGACGCACGAGCGAAGAAAACCAACCTCTGGGATACCTCTCTTCTTTCTTGCAGCAGCAGTCGCAGCAACAGCAGCAGGTTCGAGAGCAGCCACAGCCGCAGCAGTCGTGGGGAACTTGGCAACAACCATCAGCGCAACCTCAGTATCAGCCGGCACAGCAGCAGCCACAGCAGCCACAGCAATCACATTATCCGTCTCAACAGCCGTATCAAGCGCCCTGGCGACGATAATTTTAATCGACTTTAGCGGCAGAGGAGGATAACAGTGAAATCGATGGCTGAGGAAGTAGGACACTAATTCTCGTTGTTTTATTGCCGTTGTATTGCCCTGTTTAAAGAACGGTCAGGTGAAAATTTGACAAGAAACGCATCAGGAACAATCGACATCCCGAAAAGGTGGTGAAAGTTGTGCGTTGGTAAACCCCAAAGACCGCAATTCGAGCTTGCGAGACAAAGAAAAAAAAAATCGAATTGAGTACGTAACCATCTGTTGGCTGAATTTATTTTATTTTATCTTCACTATGCAGCGTAAGTGGTTTCACTCTTTGTGAGAAGCTTTCAAATGCTTTGAAGGCTGGCATCTTGGTCCTCGTGTAGCATGCATTTGTTTTCCAAGGTACTGAGGTGCCAGAAAGAAGTCAGAGAACCTTGATCCTCGGCTGATATAACATCTTCTTATGCAGGATCGTCCACCGTCCCTTACACTACGGGATCCATGCGATCACTCCACGGTGCTGGAGTCTCTGATGCCGGCTAATGCTGGATTGTGACTCCTCTTCCCCTAATTGTCATGGTCCGACCGAGGACGAAATGAATACAGATCCGCTGGAGACTACAGCTACGTAGCGCGTTGCCATTTGTAAAATACTCGATACCGTCGCCTTGTATCTATCGACAACGCCGCCTGAGAAAAGCGAAGAACAATTCTCGCCGGTCGAACAGGGGAGGCACTTCTGTCAGTATGGGCATGTCAACACGCGAGACCACCGTCACTACGTCACCTTCCGTCGCCACTAGATCACAGGTTTCAAAACTGGGACGGGACAAAGAGTCGCCTCATTTCATTTTTCCGATGTTGATACGTGTCGTTATATTTCTATAGTACCTACTCCTTGTACACTGTACATTTTGCTCCCCTTACATATTTCTGATTGCGTTCGATTTGATCGCGATGTCCCCTATTTCCCTCCTTCTTCCACTGCCTCCAAAATATCCATCAGACGCGACACCAAGGCCGCCTTTACCCCAGAGACCGGAAGGCATTTCTCCCTCAATTTTGCCTTCAGTTCCGGCACTGTGAGCGACCACAAGAAAGATTCCTCATCGCTTTCGATGCGAGCTCCTAACCCTTCCAATGAGAGCCTGGCGGACGATGGCGCGTTGTAGACGTGTCCGCCATCTTCCCTACCCCAGATAATCATCGACTGAGGCCTCTCTTGTTTTTGCTGGAGGAGAGATCGAGCTTTGGCTTGGATGAGCCCGCCAGCTGCAGCTTCACTGTCCTCATCGTTCTCGTCATCGCTGTAGCTGGAAGAGGGGGAAAGGACAAAGGTGAGGGGTGAGGGTCGAGCAGCGGCGATTGGATTGGTCACCCAAAGATTCCTTTCCTTTGCACTATCCCATTTTCTACATCACGCATTTTTTTTCCCTTCCGTAAGGTTTGGGTTAGGGTTGTCAACAACCGTGACCTACTCTCCTCTATTGCCCTTGATGGGGGGCTGTCGTACCTCATCCACTCCCCTTCGTCGTCTTCGCCCTCGAAGCTCAATGCCTCCACAAACTCTTCATTTTCCTCCTCCCCCTCCTCTGTTGATGGATTATTGAAGAAAGATGAGTGATGAAGGGTCACTTACGTGAAGGGAGAAATGAAGGATGACAGACCGAGAGAGGCTTGTGGCGGCATTTCGCTCTAGTGCACCCGAGTGATGATTAATCCCTCTTGATACCCCCGTCCCTGTCCCTCTCGACATTTGCCTCCTGTCTCTACCCTCTTCTCTTCGTCTCCTCACCTTCGGAAGATAGCGCCGCAACGCCCCTCAAGTACAAGGAGGGATCGGTCACGCCCACCTCCACGAGTTTTCGCACCATCATCCTGGTCCGCTGCCTCCGCGTGCGACACACCCATTCCCACCAGGTCACACTCACCACGCCGCCGTTTTTCTTGCCCGTCTGCGCCTCGAGGATGCGGGCCTGGGCGGGCGCGCGAGAGGGGCGTCGAGGAAAGAAGGGAGGAGGGAACGTGTGGGAAGAATGGTCGCGCAGAGAGCGCACGATACAAACCGCCCGAATCGCTTGTCTCTCGGTGATTCCCTCGTTTATCCCTCTCCTGCGTCCTCTCCCCGCATTATGTGCCACTTTCCTGTTCCCTCGCCGCCCCCTACCCACCTTGAGCTTGTGGTCCCCCCGGGACCGGCGAGGCACATTGTTGAAGAAGTGGGGGGGGCCATCCACCTCCACGATGACGGGGAGGGGAGGGGGCAGGGAGTGCTTGGCGCCCAAGCCACCGGCTGCCTTCGGCATCAGCACAATGTCCTGGACGTAGACGCCGTCGTCGACCTCCTGGAGCGTAGGAAGCAGGCGGTCAGAGGCGGGCGTGAGGGACAGACACGGGAAAGGGAAGCGAGGGGGGCGGCTGTCAGGCTTACCGTCCGGGCGTCGTAGGCAGCCAGATCTCTGCAGAGAAGGCGGAGCACCTCCTGTGAAAAGAGACGTGCACTCGGTGAGCGAGCGTCCTCACGGGCCCACCGTATCTTCTCCCTCCATCTCTACGCCCTCCCTCCTTCCCCTAT
>NW_005803846.1:59822-60181 GCF_000240725.1 Microchloropsis gaditana
CTGGCCTTCGCACCCGGTGGAGGCCCTGGCGCCCCGAGCTCGGGCGGTTCACCGCCGTGTCTGCCCCCTCCAGCATGTCTCCACCCTCTTATATATACATCTATCCCATGCTTACTTTTATCAAAATGTGTGGATCTGAGACTCCACGCCCATTCACGGATCACTCCCGCACTTCTCCTCTTCGGTTCTCAAACCCATTGCCCCGCGGCGTTTCCATCCCTCTCCTCCTCCTCTCCCGTCCACTCCCTGCGTGCGACACCATCCTCATCCCCGTTATGCCTTCCCCCCCCCCTTGTGAACCCCATCCCCGTAGGACGCACCCACATTTTTACTTCTAGCGTGAATCTGCAGAGCGAATC
>NW_005803846.1:60191-61311 GCF_000240725.1 Microchloropsis gaditana
AATTGACCGACGAAACAGCATCATTCGGGAGGGCAATCTGGAAGACACTCTTTTCGCCGGTACGCTACGCACTCATTCACGTCCCCACCTTCCTTGACCAACCCCCCCTGCGCTCTCTCCCACTCGCAGCCCCTTCACCCATGCCCGCCGCCTCTCCTCTGACCTAAATTCCCGATACACCCCTCGACTGTCCCCTCTCTCTCCCTCGCTCCCTCCCCTCCTGAAGCCTGGGGCTAGGCTGCCATTCCTTTCCCCCTTGTCCTCCGCTCTATTCCGCCTGCTTTCGCTGCACACGAGGGCGTCACGCGTCTTTCCCCACAGTCTCACACACCCTCGATCCCCTCTCCACGCTCATGCCATATCCCTCCTCCGCGCGTCATGCGCACCTCAAGACCTCTCCCTCCAACAACCCTCTCCCTCCCCCCCGCCCCTTCCACTCTCTCTCACCCTCCTCCAGGCCCAGATCCTCGCGTCACGGTCAAATGGTGCATTCCGCTCGAGCTGGGCGGTGCCCTCATCGGTAGGGATGACCGGAGTGGGGGGAGGCGAGGGTAGGAGGGACAGCGCGAGGTAGATTGAAGGGTGGTGTAGACAGTCTTGCCGGTGCGGGGACTTGTGTCGCTTTCTGAGCAGTACCAGGCGAGTGTTCACTCGGCTAGGTTTTGGCAAGCATTGACACATCTCTCTCCCTCGTTCCTTTCTCTTTCCCTCTTTCCCTCTCTCCCTCCCTCCCTCCCTCCCTTGCTTGCTTCCAGGCAAACGGGGTGCCACCCTTGCGCACATCAGCAGCGAGTCGGGCGCTCGCATTCGCCTCGGCCACGAGGAGGAGCTTCCTCCCAGCCGCCATCAGAAGCGAGCAGTCTACGTAACGGGCCGGAAGGCCGAGCGAGACAAGGCTCTGGCCCTCATTCGAGAGAAGGTGCGCGTCTTGCTCGATCATTATTTAGACCGTTCTCGTGATACTTTGACCCAAAATAAGAGGCTGCACGACGCGGCGCGTGCTTGAAAAGTTCCCTCACTGCCTGCTCTCCCTCGTAACTCCACCGTCCTCTTACCTTTCCTCCCCCCCCTCTCTCCCGCCCTCCCCCCCGCCTGCACTCTAGGTGGGCGGGCACTACTT
>NW_005803845.1:0-61007 GCF_000240725.1 Microchloropsis gaditana
CAATTTGTCCACCAGACTGCGCAATGTTTCCGATTCCTGGGCTATTGCAGCGGAGCCTTTTGCTTCCTCTTCTTGTTGAGCGACAAGCCTGGTTAAGTTTGCGACTTCGCCCTTGAGATCCTGAAGCTCGGAGCAGTCAGTTCGGGGATTACTTGCATCCAACGCTGTTTTCTCTGCCTGAGAACGGCTCAGTTCCTCCTTCAACGCGTGAATCTGCCCTTGAAACTGGGCGACGTACTCTTCTTGCCGCTCCTGATAATCAAGCCATTGCTTCTCACGCGCCCGCAAAGCAAGGAGCTCCTCGGTTTGACACCTACTAACGTCTGCAGACTGCGTCTGCCGCTCACTTCCCCTCTCTTCCTCCCTTCGATCTCCGTCCTGCTGCACGGACGGCTCCGGTACGTCGGCTCCAGTTCCATCTTCCTTGTACGCGTCGCGCTGCCGTGTTCCGGGCGAAGCGACGGCGACTGCGTCCAATAAGGACAAAATGGTGCCTTGGGCCTGGGTAAACTCTTCGCGAAGGTGGCTTTCTTCGGTCTTGCTCAGCTCCACCGCTGCTTGCAAGTCCTCTACCTCCCCCTCTTTTGCTTGAACGACACCTTTCCATCCCAAGGACGCAGCCTCAAGTTGGCTTTCCAGTGCCAAGACGCTTTCTCTCAATTCTCTGGTGGTCTCCTCCTTGTCCGCCAATTCGTCCAAGAGCTCCGCTGTCTCTGCGCGTCGGGCAGCTAAAGCATCATATTTACGTCTCATTTCAGCAAACTCGGCCATACAGGCATCTTTTTCGTGCTGGGTCCTTTCTCGCTCTTCTCGAACCTCATGCAAAGTCCGCGTCTGCTGCTTTAAAATCTCCTCAGCATAAAGAAGTTTTTGAAGAAGCTCATGTCGCTCCACCAATAATGCATCAGCCTCCTTTCTTTTTTCGGTAATGAGTGCCTGAAACTCGCTTGTGATGTTCGCGCGGTCCTCGTCGAATTGACGTGCCTCCTCCTCTCGCTCAGCCAGGATCGCCAACAGCTCATCCTTTGTCAAGTCCCGCTTTTCTAGGGTGTCATCCCTTTCCTTCCGTTTAGACGCATCCTCAGCCTCAGCTTTTGTCTTGGCTTCTGCAGCTGCCTTCGCTGCTGCTGAATCAAGCGCTTCCATGGCTGCTGTCGATGCCTGTAATTCCATGTTTAGATGATTGATTACGCCCTCTTGCTCCTTGATCCGTTCGTTATTTGTCAAAATTTGAGCCTCCAGCACAGCGATGCGCCTTTCTGCATCAATCAGCTGCTCTTTAGCCTTTTGAGCATCCACGACCGCTTGCTGTTGCGCCGCCTCGAGGCATCTACGTCCCTCTGCAAGGCAGTCTTCTCCTCCTCTTTCCCCCGCAACACTTGCACGTGTTCATTCTGCACCCTTTGCTCCGCATCAATGCTTTCTTGCAACGCCTTCGTCAAGCGATCCACTTCCCCCTCCAGGTGTGCGACCTGCTCTTTCTCTCGCTTCATCAGACCAGATATTTGCCCTTCTAGGTGGACGATCTCGGAGTTGAGACGCTCGTTCTCTAAACCAAGGGCCATTTTTTCCCCTTCTTTCTCCTCCAATTGTCGAGCAAGAGCCCTCAGGTGCCCATCCTTCGCTTCTAACGATCCTGCCGACTCACTCGCGAGATGTTGAGCTTGCTGCAACTGGAATCGCAACTCCTCCACTCGCCGATGATATTCTTCTTCGGCCGCGGCATGCGTGCGTTGCGCTGCCTCGAGCTTCATCCGTAAATCGCTTGTCTCTGTGTGTAGAGCTTCTTCCCGCTTGATAACCTCATCAAGCTGCTGTCGCACCCCTGCTAGATCTTTCTCCGTTCCTTGTAACGTAGCTGTGATGGCGACATCCTCGTCCTCATGCGATGACTGAGCCGCTGGCGGCAGCGGGGCCGTGAGAGACGTGGCTGCTGCAAGTTCCTTGTGCAAAGCCTCGAGCTCAATTTCTTTGCTTTGCAGCGTCCGACGGATCTCTATTTCTTGTTCCTGTGCATGAGCCACACTTTTCCTGAGGTCCTCAGCCTCCGCCCGCAACGCTGCTTCCGTCTCCTCCGCCCGCCGCCGCTCCTGGTGTTGCTCGTTCAGGGTCCGCTCTCGTTCTACCGACGTCGTCTCACTCAGTCCTACGAGACGTTCCATTTCCTCCGCATGCCAGGCTCTGAGGCGGTCCAGCTCCCCAATGGCCTCTGCCGCCTGGGCTCGGGCCTCATGCACTTGGGCCTCCATCCACACCAAGCGCTCTTGCAATTCTTCCACGCCGCCGCTCTGCTCGGCCTGCGCCTGTCCGGGGAGCGATTCGCTAAAGGGTACGACAGGAGTAGCGGGCGCTGGCACTGAAGACGGTGGGCGACCTAAAGGTTCTGAATGCGGATAGGGAGGGGGCGGTGGAGGGGCGGCTACTCCATTACGCAAGTGCGGGTCCTCGAAGAGACAGGAGGCATCAGGAGTGGGACCGCGAGCGTCTTGGTGAGGCTGGAGCGCGGGTGGGAAAAGTGAGGGCGTGTCAGCATCGACGTGATCAGGGAATAGGGAGGCCGTGTCCCCCCCCTCGTGGATGGGAAAGAGGGAGGACGCGTCCTGTGCAGGTGGCGCAGGCGGCTGCGAAGGATCTTCGGTGAGCTGTGATGGCATCGATGGCGGCGATGCGTAAGCCTGGGGGTATTGCCATTGCTGTAGTGGCTTCTGCCCTTCCGCACTGTGTTCCTCCTCCACTTGTCGCTGTTCTTGCTGGTACTGATCGGGTGGCTGCGCCGGCTCGTAGATGTTGGCCCCGTCTGATAATATTGACGGGTCTCCGTTGAGCTGATTTTGATATTGCTGCATTTGCGCGTAATCATGAGGTTGTTGCTGTAGTTGCTGCTGCTGCTGCTGCTGTAGTTCTGCAACGAGTTGGGCTTGCCCCTCGGCGTAGGCCCTCATTTCGTCCACCTGGCTCTGGATGGCCTCGCTGTAGACGCGGTACTCCTCCAAAGCCCTTCGATATTCGGGAATTTCCCCGGCTAATACCTGAGTGTCCTGCAACTCTCTTTCCAGGTTCTCTATCACACTCTTGTAGCGTGCCTCAGCTTCCGCCACTGCCGCCGACACCGCCTCTGTGATGGCTCCGGCCGACACCGATTGGTCGTGCTTCTTTGACGATGTGCCCAAGTCCCGCAATTGCTCCTCCAAACGGTGTTTTTCCTCACTCTGCTGCAGCTCCATCCTGCCGAGCTCTTCATGCAACCGCTCCTTTTCCTCCTCCGCACGTTTCAGGCGTTGATTCTCCGTGTGGACCGCCCTGTGAGCACGCTCCAATTCTTGCTGCAGTTCCTGGTAGCCCGTCGACACCGCACTCAGTTCCTTCTCCACCGCGTCCAGCCTGCCTACAGCATCTGCCCCTTCCTCCACCGCCGTCTTCTCTCGTGCATTGGCCCGCTGCAATTCCAGCTCCAGCTTCCGGAGGTCGTCCCCCCTCGCCGCCAACTCCTCTTGCGCGGCGCTCAATTCCCTACGCAGCTCGAGATTCGTGGCCAACAGTGCCTCTTCTGCCTCTTTGCTCTGATCAAGGCTTTGACTTTCCTGTGGAGGCGGAAGCTGGTGTTGCAGCTCTTGCTCCTTCTGCACGGACGCGGACAGTGCCTCCGTCATTTGCGTCAGCTCGCTTTGCAATGACGCAAGGCGCGAGTCGCGTCGACGCAACTCTTCCTGTAAGCTTTCCACCACTGCCTCCTTTCCCCGCAATGCCATCTCAGCGGCTTCCCGGCGCTGTTGTTCTTCCTGGAATACCTCCCGCCCTACATTTCCCCCTCTGCCCCCAGGCCGGGATAGACCCTCTCCCGCCTTGAACGATTCCATCCCACTAAGTCCCGAGGCTTGCCCCCGTGCAAATTCTTGCATTTGACTCTGCACACCCTCTATTCGTACCTTGAGGCACTCAATTTCCTTTTCTCGTTCCGCAATCACTTCCAAATATTTTTCCGCCGCTGCTGCTTCCGCTGCTGCGGCTATGGCCGCGCCCCGGTCTTCCTCCCCGCCATCTCCTAATCCGACACCAGCTTCAAGACCCTCACCATCGGCGAGCAGGAGCCGTCTCCGGATCCTTTTCACTTCCCGCCGGTAAAGACTCACAAACTGGCTGTCGTAGTAGGGCCATGGGCCCCCGAGCCTCTCTCCATCGACGGTCGGCCACTCCCCTACAAAATTTTTGCCCGGGACCAGGACTTCCTCCAAGCCCTCCAAGGCGGCGGTGTAAAGCGACAGTCCCACTTGACCTTTGATCATATCTTCCACCTCCTCACCCGTGGGCCCGCGACTTTCGTCTGTCCCTGCCCCCGCATACTCCACGCATTCACCCACGAGCAGGGCGCTTAGGGCTTTGATGTGGGGAGACGGGGAGAAGGACAACCCCGACGCACGGGCAGAGGCAGGCTCGCGCGCCTTCGACTTGGGCGCAAGCAGATCCAAGAGGAAAGGATTGCCAGAGACAGTCCTAGCCGCCACCGGGCACGCGCAGACCCACACCGCCAAGACACGCAGGATCGCCACCATTACCCCTTCCAGGCTACCCGGATGCGCGTGCCTCAGGCACTGCTCCAACAAGAAGGTGACCCACGTCAGCAGCAGCCGGCAACGCCCTCCCTCCTCCCCCTCTCCCCCCCCCCCCCATCCCCCCAGGTCGGCAGGAATGTGCGCCGCGAGCTCCCTGGCTGCTCGTCCGCCCTGTGCGAGGACATGCTCCAGGACAAAACAGGCGCTCTGGGCGCGACCACGCTCTTCCTCGTCCCCCCCCTCCGCCAACGCCTGCGTCACGGCCCGGACCAGCTCTTCCAGCAGGACTGTTCCCATGGGCACCGAGGGCACCCACTCCTCCTCCTCCGCCAGGTCCACGGGAGGGGGGGGTGGGGCGATGATGTGCTGCATCGTCATGATACAGGCGACCTCGTTCTTGTCCAAGAGCCGGTGAAGGACCAGGAGCGCAGCGGCACGGACGTGGGCGTGACGGGCGTGCAGGGCCATTTTCAGAAGGACGGAGGCGAGGAAGGCGCCGCCGTGCTCCCGGTCGAGGCGACCTATGATTTGATCCGGCCCTCCCTCCGGCCACAGATACGGGTAGGACGGGCCCAGCTTGAGGTCAAGGACCGTTTGCTGCACCGTCGTGTTGTCCGTGACCATGTCCGCCAACAGCACGAGGCTAGGCAGCTGCACTTTGGAGATTCCTTCGCCTTGGAAAGGCGCCGTGGCGAGCTGAACGAGAGACCGAAGCAAGCCTCCTCCCGCACAGGTCACCAAAGAGCGCTGTCGATCCCTCCGGTCCTGTCGCTGCCGCTCCTGGCCGTCCGTTTCGCTGTCGTCGAGGCCTGGAGAAGAAGTGCCGGTGACCAGGTTCCGCAAGATGACAAGGGCGAGTCGCAGGCTTTCCATCTGTCGAGGCTCCAGCCGGGGGGCTCGGTCCGCCTGCGCCCCATCCTCCTCCTCCTCCTCCTCCTCCTCCTCAACGGCCAGGGCTCTGGTAACGTCCATCCAGGGAGCCAAGGTCTCCAGCGGCCCCAGCTCGCAGAAGTGACGTTGCGTGGAGGCCGTGCCCGCCACCACGTTCCCCATCAGCCGCAAACAGTCGTGAGTGATTACGCTCCCGCCTTCAAGCAGGCCCCCGTCGTCCTCGATCATGGCAAGGAGATGTTCGAAGCCCTCGTTGAACGCCAAGAGCGTTTTCAGGTTTTCCGTCGCCCTCCCCGTCGTTAGCTTGCCCAACACCAGCAGCACCTCGTTGCGGACCTCTTCTCGCTCGTCGCTCAGACACGCCACCAGACGCACCATTCCTTGTTGCGAACCACCGCCTTGTAACGCACGTTCTACCTCTCCTTGGCCCGCCTCCAGCGCTGCTTCCAAGACTTGCAGCGTGGCCACGGTGGTGAGGGTGTCCGTCTTCTCCGCCATGTCCAATAATGCATCCAAATTCCCCGTATTTTTCAGAAGCAAGGACAACACCTCACGCCCTACGCCTGGGGCAGCATGGCTCAATAATGCCCGCAGCAACTCTAGCAAGCCTTGTGCCGTCCCTTCGTCCAGTTGTCCGAGGCGACGGGCCCGCAGGAGGTCGAGCACCAGAGGCATGGCTAGTCGACCGACGTGACTCGGGTCGGTCTTGCCCAGACTTTGTAATTGTTCCACGGCATCGGCACGATCTTTTGGGTCACGGGCACTGCGAAGCCGGTCTAGAATGACCGCGACCGCGTGATCGGCGTTGGGGGAACTAGGCGTGCTCTTTCCTGGGACCGGGGGGGTGCCGCGGGCCCCTGCCAGCATCATGGGCGGTCGCAGGATGGCGTGTAGGGTTCAAATAATCGCCTTGCCTACCTGGCGTCCTGGAGGGGAAAACCAAGAAAAGAATTAGGTGGGAGATGCATGAGTATACTGGCCATGCGGATTGTAACGAGGTCCTGTGCTCGGGGGCGTGCTTTATTTTGACTTGCAGTATTCGCAGTCAGCGAGCGTCAACAAGCGAACGATGCCGCCGCCCGTACCATTTCCCCCAGTCCTTAAAGCACTTTATCACATGAAAGAAACCCAGGAAGGTCACATACAGGTTCCAAGTGCAGGCAGAGTTTATTCGGCAACGAGTTATGATGGGTAAAATGTGCAATTTCTTTACATGTGCTTTTTTTAACTAACTCTATTAGTCCTGTCCGTTCCACTAAAACGGCCATGGGATAAAATGCATGGAAAACATGCTTCCAAAGAATATGACAAGCAAGATGAGTGGCGCAAAGAATCCATACACTGGCCACAGGCTGCTGACTAGGCTATTTATAGTAAGTCGAGAAAAAAAAAAATGTCAGCGTGTCAGAGTGCTTCAGTTTTAGTCTAGGCCGGGCACACCCTCGAACCTTTCCTGCTTAAATACTCACCAAATTGCACAGACCACCCCAGAAAACGTCGCAGCTGGAATCATGCGTGGACAATACGTCGCCCACTCGATATTTATACCCTTTATTAACTGCAGGTAGACGGTGAGGTACAAGCCTATGCAAAGGTTTATGCCCAAGCAGATCATCGCCAGGTGAAAGTAGACGCTGTTTGGTACGATGGCACAAAGAAGAGGGCATTGTAAGCGATAAAAAGGGAGGCGTGGATGGAGAGCCGGATGTGAAGGGGTCTCCCGTTCATGAGTCGTCCCAGTCACCGGCGATCGGACCCCACGTCCTTGCCATGACCCCAAGGGACCCCTCGTGCCACGAGCTCCACGAGACACAACGTACAGACATGCACACAAGCTAGGCCGCACTGCAACGATACGGGCTCGTCCGCCCGAGCTTGCGGGCCCATCAGTATCTGCAAGTGCGTTTATAAAACAGGAAGGACACACAGCCATGCGGTAAACCCAATCAAGTGTAAAGGCCACAGACATTATATCCAAAACAGACAGAGACTGTACCGAAGGCAACAAACAAGCCAAATACACCATCATTACGTGAGCCGTCACTGAACCTTGTTGCACGAAGGGGAAAACGTTTAGAATGTCGTTATCTCCTGCCCCCGCTAAGCATCTTACCGGTTCAATCTCTCATCGTCCAGCACAACGTGAACAAAGTTAGTATAGTGCAGCGTGGCCATCATCCCCAGCACCCATGCCCCTGCCTGTAGCTTCACAGAGATCCGCTCCCATATTTCAGCACGCTCCCGCTTGCTTGTCGTGCGCACTCCGTCAACGACTGGTAAGGACGATGACGGAGGTGGTACGGACAGTGATGCAGGGTTTATTACATTGCTACCACTAGCACGGCTGCTGCTCCGACGGTGGTGCGGGTGTGAAGGAGTTAGGGGACGATTTACAGGGTGATGGGAGGAAGGAGGTGGTGGTGCATGTGGAAGGGGAGGGAGCAATGGAGCAGAGGAATCCATGCTGCTAAGACTTCGCAAGCTGTGTTATAGGAGATATCAGACGCAGAAAGTCGGAGGCTGCCCTGTCCATGTCAAGAACACAAGACAACGAGAAAGTTCACGGGGGTTATTGGCACGCACGGCCGGAACCCTGCCTTGTGGGCGAGGGGCGTGCCTGGCGCTAGGACACTTGGCGTGGTGAAGTGCAATGTAGGTGGGAAGCTCAAGTTTCCCAGCGTAGCACGTGCTGTGACACACGCTTCAGCGAGCCAAGAAGGAGAGCTTCTGAAATTATTTGGCACGGGGTTGTCACGGCATGTTACAAAACACCTGAGGCTTGACCGAAAAGTACGAGGCGTGGGTAATCCGCATGCGCGTGGGCATATTTGTGAAGTCGCGGCTACCGCGGGAATTAAAGGGAGGCCCGGCGGGCTCAGGAAAACGAATTTTAGACATTCTTCCTCCTGTCATTTCTGCATCCGACTAGCTCGTCTCAGAATTTTCGTCCGCATATTAACGTCTACCCACTACATTTGGTCACAGTTCCATCATGACATCCTCCACAACGAGGATAAAAGTATTGCGGCGACGGCCTTCCGGAGGTGGATCGATGTGCAGAGCATTGCCCCTTCTCCGCGCGGTAGTAGGTTATGTCACCCTCCTCTGCCTTCTGCTCGAGCCTTCCTCCGTCGCGGCATTCGCCCCACGCGGCCTCTCTTCCCAACGATGTCGCACGGCAGTTCCTGTAGGTAGTGGTACTTCCCAAGACATGGTGATTGCGTCTTCCGTTGCCACGACTGCGTCTTCTTCGACTGGGGCAGATCCTCCTCGCGGTATGAAAGCCCGCCTCCCCGAACATACCCTCCCTCCTTCCAGCAGGTTGGCCGCAAAAAAATCCCGTCGTCCCAAGCTGCCCACTACGTATGGCCTATGGGATCTAGTCGTGGGTCCGGTCGCGGCTGACTTCAAGCTCGTGGGCATGCCCTCCGAACTAACAGCTCTCGCCATCGAGGTTCATAAGGCCACCGATCATCTCACCCGCCCCGCCCGTTTGGCTGTGCTGCAGGCGCTGGTCCGGTCTTACCACGCGTATCGCTTTCACAAACCTTGTCAAATCACGTTGGATGAGACGGGCCGACGCCCCTCCACCACCACTGCACCACAAAGGGCGGTGGCCAAAGCCCTGACAGTGGGAGCCTACATGGAGCAGAACGTCGCAGTAGCCCGTTTGTTAGGAGCCTCGGAAGTGGACGGCGACACGATGGTCGCGGCACTCCTGTGCCACTCCCCCTTGACCCTAGAGGCGGTGGAGAACGAGTTTGGAAAGGCGGTGGGCACCATCTTGGCCGGGTGGAAGGCGATGCTGGGGGTGGAGGGCCAGCTGGAAATCAAGAGCCTCATCCACGAGTACGCGCATTTCCTCTGGGGCGGGCAGGGGGATAATCTGCGCAATTTGTTGCTAGTGGTGGCAAAGGATTGGCGCGCGGTAGCCCTGCGGGTGGCGTGGAAGAAAGTGGAAATGGAGACGACCGTGTTTGGCGCCAAGAAGGAGGAGATTGACGCGTGCTGGGCCTGTTTGAATGTGTATGCTTCCTTGGCAGAGGCGGCCGGGATGTCGCAGATCAAAAATGCGTTGGAAGAGCGGGCTTTCAAATTTCTGATGCCGCAGGAGCACCGGAAGGTGATGACTGCATTGGAGGCAAAACGCGACCGTTATCAGAAGGTCCTGGGGCAGGCTCGGAAAGAGGTATTGCAAGCCCTGTTGGAAGACCCTGTGTTTATGAGCAACGTAGAAAGGGTTGAGGTGCGAGGGCGTATCAAGAGCCCGTACAGCGTGTGGAAGAAGATGAAGAGGAAAGGCATGCTGGTTGAGGAGGGAGAGGGGGGGGGAGAAGGAAGTGGCATGGGCTTGGAGGGCGTGTACGACATGGTCGCTTTGCGGGTCGTTTGCACCCCTTTGTATGCGGATAAGGAAGCGTCTTCTGCCTCCTCGGCGACCTTGCCCGTGTCTCCGCCGACTCCCGCCACGCTGCAAGCGCGGGCAGACTTGGACAAGCAGATGTGCGACTACGTCCTTCGGGAGGTGGTGCACAAACTCCGGCCGCACTACAAAGGTCGGGTGAAGGACTACGTGGGCGAAGAGAACCGGAAGGCCAACGGCTACCAGTCTCTGCACACCACCCTGGCCTACCGATTGCGGGGCGAGACGACCCCCGTGGAGATTCAAATCCGGACGAGCGAGATGCACTCCGTGGCCGAGCACGGGCTGGCCGCCCACTGTCTGTACAAGGGGGATCGAACCCTGGCGGAAGTGATCGAGAGGGGCCAGCAACAGGCGGAGCAGCAGATGCAGGAAGAGGAGGACGCGATCGGCCCCCAACGCGGCTTTGCGGGCCCCGGGGAATTCCTGACGTGGTGTCAGAAGATGCTGGACAAGAGTCATGTCATCGTTTTTTCTCCCGATGGGAAGCTTTTGAAGCTCAACCGTGGAGCCACCCTCCTAGATTTTGTCAAGGCTTCTTGCCTGCAGCCCAAGGCCGGAACGGCGCAGGGGAAACGTGGCACCCGGAACAAGAGGGTTGAGGAGGGACGCGGGTGTGGCCGCTTGCACCCTCAGGGACTCTGGAGAGACGATAGTGCCCACGAGGAGCACGGGGGTTATCAGACTGTACCCGTTTCCCGTCGAAAGTCCAAGCGAAGCACGCAAGGCATGCTTCTATTGAACGGCCAATCGGCGCCGGCTTTGGACCGTGTGCTGGTCACAGGAGATGTAATTTCCTACATGTAAACAGCGCCCACGCATGTAAAGTCTGTGAATATTGCAAAAACGGGATCATCATGTAAGATATCTGTACATATTTGTTGAAAACGCGGAAGCACGGGAACCTACAGGAAAGTAGGAAGTTAGGGCCCGTTTGTTGTAGGTCGCAGAAGGGCCAAATCGATATCGAAAGCGCCACGGGACTTATTTTTGTCAAAAAGAGGACCGTTTTGTACACGTAGATTGATATTGTTAGAGGGACAAAGGTTGAAGGTGTATAGAGTCAAGTCCATCGACTTAAGGTCACTGAGAGGCTTGTGCAATGCGGCCTTGCGTAGCGCAGACATGGTCTGGTAGGAAGCACCTCCGTGAGGTTTTGGATATGATCTGAATTCGGACCCGGTGCTAAAGCTGTGCCTGGTTACGAGCGTGTATGTTGGTCCGTTACATTATGAAATAAGACCCCGGAATACCCATAGGTCCCGGAAAATCGCAGCTTCTGTATTTGAATCAAAATAAGGATGAAACTTCTCAAGCCACATGTCCGAGCACCTTGAGGAAGTTTTGCGTATTCGCGCTTCTGTGCCCGCCACTGTCAACTCCACATTTTTTTTCATGGCTTGGACGCAAACAACATTAACTCTTCTCGGTCATGCCGCCATCGTTTTGCGCGTGTGTGGCTCCCCCCCGTCGCACTTGCACACACAACCATTTGTCATCGCCCGCTCTGGGCAAATGCCAATTTTCGTCCTCCCTTCCTCCCGCCGCCTTTCCGTTCCCAGGCCCCTGGATACACTTGGAATACACCGCCGGAACCTGTATTTGCACGCTCCGCCCCCCACCCTTCTCATACCCACCGAATGAGAAGTGCACCTGGTGCCTCTCCTTCCAGCGCAGAAACGTTCGCTGTGAGAGCATTTGGAAGTGGTGATCCCGCATCTCGTCGTTCGTGACCAGAAGGGTCCGGCCTCCTTTGAACACAGTCGCAAATAGCCAGAACCAGTCGTCATTGTTGCGATATGGAACCACCAACAACAACTGCCGCTCACGCCATTTCTGGACCAAAGCAGCATAGCCCGGCGGGACCCTTCGACTGTCCACATGGCGAGCATGCAGCACCAGCAAAGGTTTCTTTCCCATCCCCACGAAGTGCTCCACCACCCAGGAAATCTGCTCGTAGTTCACGTGAGGAGGGGCTTGGGCGTAATTCATCTGGAAATAGCCCACGTTGGCGCCATCGATCACCGTGTCGAATTCCGGTGCCCGCCCTCCCCCTCCCGGCCCCCGCAGCCACGCCTTGAAACGCGCCCATTCCGCTTCTCGGGCCCGGTCCGCGAGCACAAGCTCTTCAACCTTGGTCATCAATTCATCTGCAGCCTCCGAGGAAAGCTGGATGGATTCCAGCACCGTCCCGCAACCACTGCAGACCCCTGCCTCGTCCACGACCACTCCACGCCTCACGGACATTTCCGGGCTCGGGGTTTGTGGCAATGCGGCCTTTCGGTCCTTCCCCCTTCCTCCGCTCTTTGCGGCCTGGTCATGTCCTACCGCCCAGTCACCCCTCTCCCTTCGCTTCTCGAACCATCCCGCCACCGCCTCCCATGCCCCCTCCCCCGGCTCCAGCACCAAGTCTTGCAGGTCAGCCAAAGTCCGATAAAAGTTATCCACCTCCACGTTTCCCCCTCCTTCCCCCGAACACCCCCGCAACAAGGCCACAAGTTCCGTTTCCGTTGGCTCAATGTCCTGAGCCAGCATTTTGTCGTACAAAGCGAAGGCATTCTCGAGCTTTCCCTGTTCAGCGTATCCTACAATAATAGGACTATAGGATCGTAATCGAGGACGTAAGCCTCCCGCCAGCATCTCCCTCAACAAATCCTCCGCTGCTTCAGGTTGCCGGCCTCCCAGCGCCAAGGCCCGCATTATACAGACGTAAGTAGCCTCCGTCAAAGAAAAGTGCTTCCGACGCATGTGAGTGAGGACTTGGTCAGCGTCCTCCAGCCGCTCAAATGTGGTCAATAACGCGATCAAGGCATTGAATCCCTCGGATCCAATATCAATATCACGTGCCTGTACGTCCGCAAACAATTGGAGAGCTGTAGGTATGTCGTCGTCCCGGCGGGCCAATCCCAAACGTCGGCGGTAATCCATTCTTTCGGCCGCCGCGGGGTCGGAGGCAAGAAGCCTTTTCATTCGCTTGGTCTGTCTGAGGCTTCCATCATTGTGGTCTTGTGGGGGCGCATTCGGCGAAGAACTTGACTCAGACAAGATAGATTGAGACGGAGGCACAGAAGCGCTTGGCTTGCTCCCTACATCTTCGTTTAAAGGCGCAGCCTCGTACACCCGTTTCAGGGCCATTGCTCGCCTTGGAGCGCTAATGATATATATAGGCCAGGCCTGAAGACGCGTGAGTTGGCGTAAAGTAAAGATGCTTCCGAACGAAGAAGAAGTAAACTTCTGGAGTGCTTTGGTGCTAATTGACGGTGCTTTTGTGGGCAAGCCAGGGGGGAAATGGCCAGGAGGTCCGAATAAAGGAGTGGCCCAGCCTACCCGCGCCCTCCCCGGCAGAGCCTGAAGCAGTCGACGAATGATTGATGTACAACACAGGAAATAACTCTCGCCTGTTACATTTAAGAAGGATATTTGAAAATTCAACCGCTCCTCATGCCCCCCAAAAAATCAATATGGCTGGAGGGAAACTCACCTACTTGTTAGGTTCAAGAGGGTGAGGAGGTTATCGGTAGGCCGAGAAATTAATAGCGTGTCCTATCCCAGTGCTCACAAAAATCAGGATATTTCGCTTTTTTCTTAGTCTCAAAGTATTTGGAAGGAATTCTGTTTAAGTTGACCGCTTTGGGTTTTGTGGCCTGCTTTCTTCTTCCTCCATTACTCCATCGCACGCCAGCAAACCGCAACCGCCTTGCAAAACGTACAATCCTCGTATTACAATTCCCCTAGAAAGGTCGCCATCCTTCCATTTACGATGCCTTGCATAGACCTATGTATTTTTCCTCGACCATCTTCACACTCAAGTGTACGGTATCCCATAATTTACCTTACGAAAACTTTCACTCACGCACAGCCTCCAGGAGTCGGGAGAAGTAGAAGTTTGTCGCTGTCATCTCCGTGCGCCGCACCGTGAACCCAGCCGCCTTCAATGCCTTGCGGACATCTTCCTCCGTGTGCAAGTACGCCCGAGTAGTCTTAGAAGGACCAGGGAAGAGCTCCCCAATTTTTTTCAAGATGTCGTAGTACCACGTCTTGGGTGCAAACGAGATGATCATCCTTTTCTTGGCCAAGGACCCTAGCTTGCTCACCATACCCTGCATTTTGTCTGTCGGGTAGTGGATCATGACGTCCACACAGGTAACGGTATCGTACTTCCCCTTCAAAGCCTCCAGGTCCGAGGTCGAAAAAGAGCACCGAGCACGTGCTGTCGCTTTTCCCAACACCGCCTCTGCGCGCTGTCGCCCTTCATTTGCCATGGATGAGCTAATGTCCGACGCCGCAACTTTGGCTCCTAACTCCGCCATGGGGATTGCCAGGGAACCCACACCGCAGCCAGCATCGCAAATGCTCTCGCCCTTCACGCCATCCGCCTGTAGCCATCCCAAAATTTTGTCAACTGTCTGCTGATGTCCCACACGAATGTCAGCTTGCACTTTATTGACGGTTCCATCTTCACTGTAAATACGGTTCCACCGTTGGAACCCTTCAGTATTGAAATACTCGCGCACTTCCGTCTTGTCATCCGTTCCCACGCTGGTTACCTTCGGCTTTGTGGCTGCCATTATGCTGAAATAAAGAGATGACAAAATGATAAGAGCGTAGAAGGACAATTTGAGCTGAGTGTGACAACCATTGGGTTCACGGTTTGGGGCGCGAAAAGATCAAGACGAAGTTAGGGAGTGCCTGTTCAAATTACACGATGTAAATGGAGAACGCACGCCCACACTTTATCCTCTCTGTTCGATGAGCAGTATACTTGATCTTCTGTGAGATCGATTCATATTCATGGGACACCCTAGTCCTCGACTGAGAGCGGATTGATCCGACAGCATTTTGCTGCGCTGGCGCGTCTACATCGATCGTTCCTCAATCCAAACCATTCATGCCCTACAAAAGACGCGGCTTTTCCATTTCTTGACTCACCGTGTTGTTGACCTTTGCGTTTGCCTTGCTGGTACGAATGGAACAAACGCGAATGCGCAGCTCAAGGTGGCCGCCGCAGCCACTGCCACTAACGTCGTCCTCATGATAGAGATTGAGGGTTTAAATACTCTGGCAGAAAATTAAAAGATCTAAGGTACAGGAAGTCATAAATGTAAGATGAGTACAATCAAGACATACCCCAGGATCGGGTTAACCTACAATATTTGCAAGCTTGGTGTGCGCTATAATGCCTTCCCAGACCGCACGCAAGATACACAGGGGCCGGCCTCGATCGAGCGGATCGGAACGGATCCGGGGAAAGGAGGTTTCTGTCCCGCTGTCATTTCCCGGTTGTTCTAGCTTGACGAAGAAATTAGAACATAGGAGAGGGGGAAAACAGCGTTTGCGTCTGAAAACTTGACGTAGGTAAGACTTGATGAGCCAGGAGGTGCGTAATTCTTTTTGGGGACAGTATTTTTAGCTGTCTTAATGCTTTTATGTGTCTTTCTTTGTCTGAATACCAAGAAAGAGTGCGGTCCTCACAGACTCCTTTTATTATATTTCGAAATCCTAGCTCACAATTTATGGACACAAATTGATGTTCTACTCAATTTAAATAATGCCCTCTTGTTCACTGGGGACTTCTTATCCATTATAGATTTCAGAGACTCCATCGAAATGGCATCCGCCGCGAAAAGCACAACATCGACCCCGGGCTCGGGTGTTTTTCTTGCCTGGGCCATTCATGTCTATGCCTGGTTTCTGGGAAGGTACAATAAACTCATTATGTACATATTTATTAATTGGTCGTGTGCTGTACGGCGCTTTCTCCTCGTTGATTTTTACCTGTTCCTTCCTTTCTTCCGATTGTGCCACCTTCCCCTAGCGTCGTCCTAGTTCTCGCCAACGGCATCCATCTCTTCCTCCCTCCTTGGTGTGTCATCCCCATTGCGGGTTGGGCAATCGGTACGTAGACTACTTCACGTGGAAAATGTACGGCGCCTCCTGCACATTTTGTGGTGATTCCTTTTGTTTATCGTTGATTGTTGGGTGAATTTGAAATACTTCCATGTGAAGAAATGCGATTATGTTCCAATCATGTCTCATTCATAAGTCATCGACATGTATCTCTCCTGATGAAGAGTGTACTTGCCTCACTGCTTTCCAATAAATCATGTACACAGGCGTTGGAATTCACGGGGCAGTTACGTACTTCATAGTCGACAAACTTAACGGTAATTTCAAGCTTCTGGCTGACACTTACATCTTGAAATTTGTCCCCAAACCACTCATGGAGAACCTGGAGGCGAAAATGAAATGAACTTGGTTAGCAAGGAGGAGACCTGTCATTGTCGTGCAGGAGCCGATCTCGGGGAAGACAGTGGAATGTGGAAGAACATTTGGTGAACGAACATTTGCAAGGTATTTTGCATGACGGAGCGCGTAGGAAGGAGGGAAGTAAAGAGAGTGTTAGTGTGGGGCTCATCAGAGTGTGCGTTACCCGTCCACTTTGCCTCAACTCTCGGTATTGACGCGGATGTGTTTTTGAAGCATACCCCCTTTTTTGTTCCATTATTGTGTTTTTAACATCCGTTATGTGCTGGATGAGATAGACGGCCACTTAACGTCGGTGTTCATAGAAGAAAGAATAGGCACTCGCGAGGTCCTATGTTTGGCATTGGGAAAGAGTCTCCTTTCACCCACTTGGATGCGCACATCGAAAACTCATATTGTTTCTTAATTTCTTCTGCCCGGCTGCAAGAGAAAATTGAGCAAATATTGGGAGCTACAGGCATGTCACCTCATAGCCTTATTACGTCTTGTTTAATGGCTTGCAAGCCCAATAAATGATCTGGAATTCTAATACAGGTTTTCTGAGAGCAAACTTTTCAATCAACCTCCCCCTGCTCACGATAACAAGATCTGCGCATTAAGTGACTCCATTCCTTTCACGAAATATGTACACTCTCGTGACTCTCATTCTTGCGAATCTGCGCGCCGTTAATTTCCTACGCTGGTTCTTGTGTAAAGCCGCACATGGGCCACCTGACTCGCATGAGCCAGGGTCTGGTGCCCTTGCGCTTGAAGATTACAAGGATTATGGACACAGACCCGCGATATGGCGACGAACCCGCTTTGAAACAATAGTAACCTGCTTCGAAACGTTTATTGACCACCCGCTCCTATATAAATGTCAGTATTTGTGCGCCTGTCAGGATGCACGTCCTTCTTCCTCCCGGGCTCATCAGCGATGAGGGGCGACGAAGGGATGATGAGATGGGAAGGGGGGGCCGGAGAAATGTGACGGCAGACCGATGGCGGAGAGGGGAGCGCCTCGTTGCATGTACAAGGGCCGCGCCTTGTGTTGTCTACCCGCACCAGGCTTCTTTGAGACACATGCCATTCTGTGTGATTTCGCACGTAGGATGGCCTGCGGATGGAATGCGGAGGGATGGGAGGAAGCTCCGGTAAGGATGGATGGTGGGCTGAGGGCTCGTCTTCCGCCCCTCTCATTTCGTCGTCGCCGCTTGCTTAGGCGTGTGAATTTTAATGACGATAGAGGCGAACAGCTTTCTGCTCAAATGAATAAGAGGATGATGCACTCGCCATGAAAACAGCATTGCCGTTGCCGGAAGGTGCTTTTATGCCTTAAAACCTCAGGAACTAGGTTTGCAATCACTTCGTCCTCCGTCCCATTTTCACCCACTCGTTGTGCCCGCATTCGTACCCGACAGGTCGTCCTACTTGGTTGCTTTCTCTTCATACAGATGGTAAGACATTTATGGATGGACCAAGGTTAAATAAGTAACGTTGAGCGTCGGATGCGTGTGTTGAAATGAAACACACGCAGTAGAGTATGAGGGTCGCGACCATCACACCACCCCTCGAAAGTCCGAACCATTGGGATTTTTTCCTCTTGGCTCTAACTGTCTTGTCTCCTGCCTCGTCATCAACAGCCTTCTCAAAAGACATTCCGCACTAAGCGGACGCTGGCCAAAAAGCAGAAGCAGAACCGCCCCATCCCTTACTGGACTCGGCTTCGCACAGGGAACACAATCCGGTACGTCGGCATGCACACTCTCTGTTTGATGAAGAGATGGGCGTACAGTTGGTCAATGAAATGTTGGGCTCTACTGATTGTAATCTGCGTGGGCGCGGGAAGATAGGGTCAAGTGTGGTCTAGAAAGACATGCCTACTCCCCGCGTGGGACCATCCTCCAAAGCGTTTCTGTCGCACACCCGCATATTCACGATCTCTTTGCAATTTCTCAAATGTTTCGCACCATGCAGATACAATGCCAAGAGGCGCCACTGGCGCCGTACGAAGTTGGGAATCTAAGCCAGGAGTGGAGTAGTAAATTAGCCTCTCTTTTAACTCCCCCCGTGCGACTCAGATTTCGAAGTTTTCTCGGTAAACTGCGTTGTCTCAAGCTGGGAATTGCTGAGTAGTTGAACGTGTTACACAAGGAAAGAGAGGGGCGTAACGAGCGACTACAGGAAGAGCAAGGGCATCAAGGGTTGCGGGCGAGGAAGCGATTGAGGTGTCAAGGGTGGCAGTGTAAGGGAAGTGGGTTAAATACGGGTTCGGTCATAAATTTGAGGGTCATATGGCCGATCTGGAGTCCGGTGAGATGTTGCCTGCCTGGCAACGTGTTTTCAGGCGACTGGAGGGAGAGAAGAATAAGTCCGAGAAGATTTGACCGGGAGAAGCTGGCAATTATTTACGTCTATGCTGCTTTGAACTTCGGCTCTGACGCATTCCCCTCGTGCCACTGCCTCCCGATGCCATTTGCTCACACTCGCCGACCAACAATTATCGTACAAAAAGAGGACACGGGCCTGTATGTTCCTGTGGTGGGTGCTTTCCCTCCTTGAAGACGAAACTCCGAGACTGTTCAGTCACCAAAATACACCTATTGCCTGCCGCCTCCCCGAAATTTCCCCCCCTCAAGACGGTCATCGCGACACTCCGCTTTTTCTTTCCCCGTGCGCTCCTGTGTCTCGGCCTCCCCCCGACGGCACCTCCCCTCCCAGCCCATCGAAATCTCCCTCCACCGCCGCCTCATAGTCTACGTTGTTCAGTCTCGCTGCGCCCAAAATTTGTTCCGGGAGCTCATCCTCCTCTCGTCCTTCTACCAGAAAAGCGATATCCAAAATCATCTTTGAAAACCTCTTTTGCAGGTACCTAAATCCTTTCCTCGCCACATATGCGAACCGATGCACGCAAATGTCCATCTCTATGTACAATAAGTCTTCCCCGTTCGAGGAGGAAATCCCCTGGTGGAGGCGACCGGACTTGGTGATGAGAACGGGCTTTCCGTTGTAGTTCGAAATGAATGACGGCAAGTGCAGCGCGTCCATATTAGCGCAACTGGCAATCACCTTGAGCCGACCCCTGACGTCGGGGTCATGCGGGGCCCGACGAAAGTATTCCTGTAGAAGCTGCAATGCCGGAGGCACACTGAAGGCTTCTCTGTGATCCTTCCCCTTCCTTTCCCGTACGGCCGCTGAGGGGCTGTCCGCATGCGCCTCCAGCATATCCACGGTGGACTCTTTTAAGGCGAACACAAAAATGGCACTCCGGCCAGGCCCGTTGTCCGAAGCATTGAACATGGCGGGCTCTCCGTCTGGCAGTTGTGTGTTGACTATGAACAATGGAGGCAAGCCCGGAAAACTGCGGGCTGGACGCACCTTCTCCAGATCCATCAAACGGCCAACATGATTCACACATCCCACGCTGGCCTTGATCAGGTCGAACGAAACAAGTTTGTAGAAGGCCTCCAAGGATGGCTCCTTCTTCTTTGCACGCTTATAGTGCCGGCTGCGCACGCGAAACGAAGATGCGGACGTATGTCCCCAGCTGTGGCGGGGAAGGGCTAATGCTGGGGGGTAGGAAGAAATCGTCGCACGATCCGAATGTCCGGGGATGTTGCATGTTTGAGAAGAGTTTCCGTCGTTGCTAACTGCTCCGGGTTGCACATGCGCTGAGTCTTCGTCTATGACAGTACAGGAAGCTATTCTCGCCGTCACATCGTCCAGAGGACTGAATGCTGTGCCCCGAATCGTCGATCCTGGAATAAGCATGACAGTTTCTTGGCTCTGCAAACCGTCCGGACCACGAATCTCATCCGTTGTCTTTGAACACTTCGGGAGACAAGTACAACTTTTCTCAGGACTTGCATTGATGGTCATCCCAATTGAACCAGATGTCGTGTCCTGGGAACTGGACATCACAACAGGTGCAGCTGGCCCAGGCAAAGTCAAGTCCGGCCCTATGTTGTACTTCTTTACCTCCGTCTGATCTTCCCGGCGGCCTCAAGGCAATCCCGAAACAACATTCACTCCAACCTACGGGGAAAGACAGCGAGAAACACGGTTGGTAACGACTCCGCTTGAGAATGTTGTCCTGTGTACCGTGACAGGGCCGGAAAAGGTTCACGATAGGGCACGAGGCAGGAACTGAGACGTCCGTTACCCGAGGTGGGGAGGTTACCCCTCCCCTGCCAGGTTCAAAGAATCTGTGACATTGACGACACTTTCCTGATCCTCCCGAAAGACTCATTTATTCGTCTTAATTGCCCTTAGCCAGCCAATAAGCTATCTCGTGCCCCCACCTGGCTCCTGATTTTTTGTCAGCTTGCGCTAAGCAAGAAAAAGGACTTGAACAAGCACTACGTACGGAATCAAATTTCAAGAGTCTTTGTTTCTTTATTCACAGTGATTCTTACAAATAAGGACAAATGTTCTCAAAGTCATGAAAAATATCCCTTTCGTCCACTTTTAACACCAGTACCACCTACGAAGCCCTCGGTCTCTCGCTTGCGGTCATAAAATTTGTCGTCCCTGTATCGCAAGTATTATAGCAAAGACAGAGAGCAAAATAAGATAAATTATATAGTCATACAAGTATATCCCTATTGAAAGACAGCACTTGCCGTGTCTTCTCGTCTTTCGCCTTCCCACTTTCCTGCTGCTTTTCGTCGAACCCGAGTTTACTTAAATCCTCCTGTTGCATCAAGTTCTGTGGTTGCGGACGACAAGCAAACATTAATATATTACTCGTGAGGATGGCATTTGTCTTCATTCATGCCACGGCCAAATGAACGTTTCAGTCCCCCGACTTGAATTCACACACCTTGTCCATCCTGCATTGTAGATATGCCTTTGACAGATCTTTGCACGCTGAATAATCGCGCTTGTGAATTTCGATGCACCCCAAAAACTCGTGAGCCACGGCACGACACTGCAGTGATTAGTGATTATCATGTGTGAGAATTAAATCATCCCACGGGAACGAGTGTCTCGATTGCGTGGAATTCTCCTTCCCAACTCCCATTTGTTTTAATATCCATTGGAACAACAGGATCTCAGTTAATCAATTATCGATCTCTTTCGACGTCAAAAATGCTCGTTCCATGATGCGCACATACATCCCCGCTTTCATGCTTTAATCCGGGCCACTCCCGCTCTTTACCTGGCCCGCCCGGTCTAAAGGAAAGCTTCCCTTTTCCGGCGGCTTTGCCTGTATGCTGGCACCTCCAAACGGGTTCATGTTGACCAGGGCCCACTTCTGTTGGGTGATCAAGCATCCGAAGAGATTCGTCAATTAAGGATCAGCGGTCAACCTTTCACAATGACCTCCCAACACCTAGAGCCGCCTGGGTCTGGTATCCTCAAAGAGAGAGATTCCTTTCAAGATCACATGCTCGACTCTGGGGATATCAGTATCTTAGGAAAGACTCTCTATAAGCGTAAATTCCATTGTACGTGGACCGCCAATTTTGTGTCTCTCGATGCTCAGCGCAGTGCATCCAGCGCAAATCTGGTGTCGCTGAGGAGCTCGGTGACGCATCGGAGATGATCGTCATCGGATGCGTCCTACACCGGACCTCATTGCAACAAATATCCTTCGAGAAATGCTCATTCTTCTCCACTACACAGCCGATGCGTGCATCCTTTACAAGAAGAAGTCTTGCTGTGGTCACGTGCTACGAGCGGTGCGCTAGCATGACGGGTAGTACCACCTGTGCCGCACGAGTACGTACATCGCTGGAGGAGATACCTACATCATTGTTCCGCTTCCAGGAAATCCGCCGCCCTGGACCCACAAAGCCACAACGGAGCCGTTATTCATCCGCAACGTCCACATGGGATCCTCAAATCTTGGCGACGGAAGGAAAACTATGGGAGGTGGACTTGACGAGCGGGGAGGGCGACGGCAGGCGAGGGGTCATACAATTAGCTGGGCCTGAGGCACCAAAACTAGTCCAAGGATTGATAACCAACGATATTATCCATTTGACGGGAAGTAAAGCGTCTTTAGCTGCTGGATTTTTGACAAACAAAGGTCGGCTCATCACCGAGAGTGTCATCACCATTGCAACCGATGCCAAAGAAGCCCCGCACGGTGGTCCGGACAAATTCTTCTTGGACGTGCCTATAGACGTCAAAAAGGGGCTTTTACAACATCTGCGCCTCTTTAAATTACGGTCTAAAGTCACGATCACAGATTTATCCTCGACAGCACGCGTGTGTGCACTAGTCGGTTTGCCGCATGCTCGGGTTTCTGATTTGGAGCGAGTTCGAGAGCATTGGAGTGCGCGTGGCGCGGAGGTGTTGGGCCTGGGACCCGATCCTCGCGTCATGTTGGGAGATCGATTCCCTTTAGGCATCCGAGGCATCATCCATTTCCCCGATCCCTCCTCGCCCCCGTCATCATTGCCCTCATCGGCCCGGCCCTTGCCCTGCACGCAGGAAGCGCGCGAGGCCTTGGAGGCTTTAAGGTTCCTGTACGGCGTGGGAGAAGGCCCCGACCTGGTGGAACGCCTTCCATCAGAATGCAATCTAGACCTGACCCACGCCATCAATTTTCACAAGGGCTGCTACCTCGGCCAAGAGCTGACTGCCCGGACGCAATTCAAAGGCGTGATTCGGAAGCGCCTATTGCCTGTGTTCCTCTTCCCAGACTCCCTCCCTCCTCCCTCGTCCAAGGTAGAGGCAGACATGCAGCGCCCAGTACAAAAATTGGGTGACCTCCTCCTGCCGTCGAACGCGAACCCTCTGGCTGCTCCTTTCCTGGCCGGGCCGCCCAGCCCGTCGCCCGCCCTCGTAAAGGGTGCCGAGATCATCGACAAGGCAAGTGGCAAAGCCGTCGGGTCCTTGGTCTCCTTGGCGACAGGCAGCAATCTGGGCCTGGCGCTGCTTAGACTCGAACCCACTTTGGGGGCAGAACAAGGGGTGAAGCTGGTCGCGCGCTCCCCGGGAGCGGAAGGCGAAAAGCGTCAACAGCAGGTCTTGGCTTTTTTGCCGGATTGGTGGCCGTCGGGAATAGACCTTGCCACTGGGAAAATTCCGCTTTAGGTGGGGGGGGGGGGGGGGCATGTTGACGAAGAGGAAGGCGACTTGATACTCCAATAATTTTAAGAAGAAATGTCAAATTTAAATAAATCTAAGGCGTTAAAGATGTGTCGTGTTTGTCAGACTTATTGTGGATGAATTTCTTTGTTTTCAACCATGGACATGGAAGCCCTCACGCGACCCCAGGCAAGTAGGGGTGGCTGAGCGCCTTGGTCCGTAAGGCTCGCTCTAGAGCAACTACTGTCGGAAAGCAAGTCACGGTATTTGCACATGAGACTTTATTTTCATTCCACCGATACGGAATGCCACACACATTTATACACACGCTCAGTCAATTGATATGCACAGCTTCTACCCACCTCCATCGCAGCCCCCTCGCCCCCACCCTACCGCATCCATTCCCCCATCTCCCCGCTTGTCCCACGGTCGTGTCCTTTCCTCGATGTTTTGCACTTTCCTCTCGGTCGTTGACTTTACTGTACGCAGCAGCCAACCCTCCTCCCTTCCCATCCTTTCTCCGCGTCCTCGTCCTCTTCCTCCACCAGAAAGTCCTCTCCTCCCTCCCGGAATCGCGCCAGATCCATCTTCCCGTGCCGCACCCGGTGGGTCGCCTCCGGATATCGCTGCACGTAGGCACGCAATTTCTGCAATTCCCTCGTCGTATAATCCTCCTCCTCCTCCTCCTCCTCTACCTCATCCCCGATTCGTGCCCGCGGTCGCCTCTCGCTCCTCCAGGAGCCGGCAGGTGCGAAGGTCGATGCCCGGGCCAGGAAGCGGTGTGTCTGGGGACTCCGGTGCAGGTACATGTCGAGTCGGTGCAAGGCGTGGCCCCAAAAACCCCGTGTCAGCACCAGCACCAGCAGGAGCACGCCCAGATCGGGCGTGGGCACCGCGCGCCATAGGAAAAAGAGCGCCACCGCCGTCAAAGCGACCCGGATGTTGTGCTGTCCGTTGAAATACAGGTGCAGCCAGCCTGGGCGCTCTTTCGCCTCCTCCTCGGTCTCGAGAAACCATCCCATGCCCCAAGTCAAGCCCACTCCGAGCAGGGCACAGGCGACAATCACCAGTTGCCCTTTCCCATCCGCCCACAGAGCCCCCAGGAGCTGTTGGGTGAGGGGGAGAAGGGAGTGCCGGCCGAGCCGTTGGTACAAGAGCATAGCTGTGGCGGACGTGAGGAGCGTGGCCAGGCCAGAGAAAGGCTCCAGGCGCCTGACCGTGCGGAAGACGTGGTTGAGGAGCAGCCCCGCCAGCACTAGGCCGGAAAAAAGGCCCAAAAGGGCAGCTATGCCGGCGTGGAAGAGCCTGGACTCAGCCAGGGTCTCCGCCGAGTAGAGCAGGATGATTCCCACCAGGAAATTGAAGAGGTAGCGGGGGAATAGCCCTTGAAAGGTCAATCGTGCCCAGGGAGGCAACCACTCCGGCACGGTCACCCACGCCACCTCGCTGCTGGCGTGCGCGGCGAAACGCTTGAAAGCCAGCGGCTCGTCAACCAGTACTTGGAAGTCGCGGAGAGGCTCGACCCGCAGCCGGCAGTAACCTGTGGGCAGGTCGCATTCGCAGTAGGAAGCGTGCTCCCCGGGGGGAAATTGGCCGGTGATCGAGGACTCTCCTTGGCAAGGCCGCGTCTCGCAGAAGCCGTCGGGCGTGAGGGGGGCGCGAAAGACGAGGCCGTCAACCTGCACGAGGGGGCATGCCGGGTCGTGGATGTAAAGTTTGTCGTAGCGGGCGTTCATCAAAAAGTCGAGCATAGGGAGTCGCTGGAGGACCCGCCCGAAAAAGGCGGAGAATACGTCGCAGGCTTGCACTACCCAATAAGGACGTTGGTGCAGGATGATCGACGCGACGTCGCTGCTCGTGACGGGGCTGATATCTACCGCCACATCCACCCACAAGAGATGGAAGGGAAGGATGACTCGGGGCACTTCCCGCACCAACCACCACGCTGTCCTGCTCGACGCGTTACTGCTGAGTGCACCCAACTGTCGACCCAGAGACCAGGAGACATCAAGCAACGCACAAGCGTCTAGACCTCCCTCTGTTGAGGAAGTCCTCGTTTTGCGTCTCCTCTTGCACCGGTCTGCTATCTCCTCCCCAGGACGGAGCATTTCCCCACCGTACTCAATCACCTTCTGGACGTGCGGGGCCGCAATTTGCCTCATACTTGACCACATCCCGGCAAACCACCCCGGCACTTCAACAGGGACCTTGTTTTTAACATTGGCCACTACATCACCTAGCCTAGGGGCGCGAGGACGGGCCTCCACCTCCACCTTCTTGGGTGCTTGCGGCAGGTCTTCATCAAGACACTCGTCGAGGACAGGAACCGATTCGGCTGATTCTGCCGTCGTTGCAAAGGTCTGGACGTGTTGAAATGCCAATGCACAAAAGAGAATCACATAGACTATTCTGCGCAACCGCATGTTCATGGTAATTTATCCTTTTGGATGACGATGATGATGATGATGATGACGAAAAAATAGCAAAGACGGCCCACTGGAACACGGAAAGGCTCGCGAGGAATGAAGAACTTACACAACCCGCTCCGCCACCCGCGCCTGTGGTGGCAAAAAAGAGGCGTGAAGAGTTAAAACACTGCGCCCGGAGCCATGGTGCAGGCATGCAAGGGTGTATCGGTGCAAAAAGCAGAACATAGGACCGGATGGTCCCAGCAACCCAGGCTCTCGCCGTTGCCGTTACATTTCCTTCTTCCTTGAAGGCGGACTCGGACCACGCGGCCGGGGATGGCCTATGCTGGTGGAGGAGGGCCATTTGGACGCAGACTTTCGCTCTGACATTGTCGTATGAGAGGCAGGATGGTTTGCAAGGGTCCCAATCGGCAAAGAATTCCTATACGGGAATTGTTTTCTCCTAGACTTTGCGAACCGATTCGATCTGCCGAAACCTTTTGAACCTTATTCCTTTTCTTCCATGCTCGAGACAGACATCGTTACCACCAGGATCATGAATGTATTCAGCAATATAGTCAATCGATTTGGCCGGGAGAGTCAGGATGGCGCCTTAACTCCCTCCACCATCCAGCGGGTACGTGATATCTTCACACTTGTCACAGGGCGAGGGGAGTTCTTTCCACCGCTAAAGGCAGCCAGGGTTCACTTGTATGAAAAATGTCGAAATCATGTATTTGCATAACTTCATAATGAGTACGACACACCACACGTCAGACCGTTGTGGTAGTGACGGGTGCTACAGGCTATATTGCGAGCCACATCGTCAGGGTGTTGTTGGAAAATGGTTTCAAAGTTAGGGCAACGGTCCGCGATCCCAGCAACAAGGCGCGTCTGAAGGTAAGCATTAAGTACGAATTTGTGCAAGAACGCTTGGCTAATCTTGAATTTCCTTCTCAGTGAAGCTGGATTCAATCTACCGTTCACCCTCAACAGAAGATTTTGTGCCCCCGCGGCGTGACCAAATTCGAACGGATTGTCGATAAACAGTCAATTACCGCTTACTGATCTCTCCTAAATGCCCGATTCCGCCATATTCCAGTTCCTCAGCGATCTTCCCGGAGCGTCCGAGCGGTTGACTTTCCACAAAGCCGATTTACTGGCTCCCGGCTCGTTCGACGAGGTATGCGCTGGCGCCACTTGCGTTATTCACACGGCCTCCCCCGTGCCTCTGGAAATGCCTGATGACCCCAACGCAGCCGTGGTCGTTCCCGCCGTAGAAGGTACAAAGAATGTGTTCGAGTCGATTCTCAAGGCAGGGAGCATCAAGCGTGTGGTTCTGACCTCCTCCATCCGCGCCGTCTTTGGCTTTGGGAACGAGAAACCTCCCGGATACGTGTACTCGGAGGAGGATTGGAACACGACATCCAGGCTGGAGAACAACCAGGCGTACAGCTTGAGCAAGACCCTGGCCGAGAAGACAGCGTGGGAGTATGCCGAGAAGGTGGGGAAAGACGGGAAGAAACCTGAATGGGACCTGGTAGCGATTCAGCCGGGCTTGGTCTTCGGCCCATCCCTGTCCGGGCGAGAGGACTCGATGAGCCTAACTCTGTTCAAAAACCTAGTAACGGGCCATCAATCAGGCATGGTGAATCTGGCCTGGGGTGTGGTTGACGTCCGAGATGTCGCCACCCTGCACGTGGCGGCCCTGACCAACACTCAAGCCTCCGGGCGCTACATCGCCACAAGTGCCACGCTCTCCTTCCAAGAGATCATTGACACGGTTCGCGCCAAAATTAACCGCCGTTTGCCCAGGTACGCGGTGCCCAAGGCCTTCCTTTGGATTGGGTATTACTCAGGCTTGGCGGGGAAGCAGCTCTCTTGGGAGGACATTGCTTACAACGTGGGAAATCCTGTACTCTTCAGCAATGCAAAAGCTACGAAAGAATTGCTTCCAGAAGGCTTCATCGAGCCAGCGAAAACGTTTGGAGACATGTACGATAATTTGACTGAGGTCGGCATCATTCCCGAGGGTAATTAAAATCATCATGTATGCCAGGAAAGAGAGGATTTGTCCGTTGGCGTCGGGGCTCCTGATTCATAGCATGTGTGAAAATCATCTACAGTCCACGGACGCTGAAGCACTTAGATTACTAACACGTTAGAAGATGCGCGCATAAAGCGGCAAAAAAATTGGACAAAAGAGGGCAGTACGCTGGAGAATGTTCATGGCCAATAGACGAGGCAAAAGCACCTTCTGAACACACGTAATCTATGAACTTCAACAAGTCCTGGTTCAGAATTGTTGTTTTTAAAACGTACGCAATCATTCGGTAGCCCATCAATAAATGATAGATAACGATGTGACAAGGATGAACGAGAGGTTAGGTTTCCCGTAAAAATATTCAGTAAGAAACGAGATGAAACGGCCGTGTGTGCAAAAGAAAGGAATTCATGCAAAGGAAAGAGTGGCCAAGGCCCTAAAATTTTCAGGCAGGCTCAATTCCTACTTTTGGTTCGTGCTTCGTACATACTCACATGGCTGAGCCGCCTGTCTGACCAGTCGACGGCCCTCGTGAGCCCTTAGCTCGTAACTTATGGTGTCTTTACCGTCTTTTACCTCTTTTCACATAAACCATGGCGGGAAAGCAGTTTTAATCTCGTTTTGTCTCGCGGCTCTTTCAGCCGTGTAAGTTGTATGTGTGTTTCGAAAACGCATCTCTCACACCCGTGCCCCCGGTCCCGAATTGTCATCAGTCATTCAATAGCCTCAGGAATCTTTCACACGGTATATCCCATTCTGGCCCTTGCGAAAGCTTCTGCAAGACCACCCAGGCGACTGCGTTGTGACTCTGGTCGGAGTTTTGATGTTGTCACAACTGTGAGTGATGGCTGCACCCCACACATCGGTTTCCTCCTCTTTGTGCGTGGGTGTAGTTTGCACAGGCGTCTTGGGACAAGTGTTGGCAGCCTCCTCCTCTCCCTCTCCAGAGTCCTCGTCCTTAACCGGAAAGGGCCTTTCCTTCTCGTCGTGAAGTTTTACTTTCTTGAATGCATTGCAGGTCTCGTTTTCAACAGAAATCGAGCCGGCAATGCTTCCGTTCCTCTTTGGCCAAATTTCACCTTCATATCCTAGCCCTAGCCTTCTCGACGCCGCTGAGGCCGTCTGCGCCACAGAAATGACTGCGACTTGCTGCTTGAGCAAAGCTAGACGGGCCTGCATTTCCCCACGGGCCCCCGTATCCACGCCTATGTGTCGCAGGAGATGCCGAACCGCCCTCCATTCCTGATCGGAGGAAGGATGACGCAAATTCTCCGGCAGGAAGGGGGCAGGGCCCAAAAAGGCACACAAGTGATGATTTTTGCAGGCTCGACGCCCGTGCACAATCCCAAAACGCGACGTACGCAAATGCAAGGCCATCCTCACACCCATGGCCTGCAAGATCGGGTTGTGGTGTTCGCGAGAGTGGTCCAGGTTGCCCCCGGTGACTACCGTGAAATAGCCAGCGTCCCGCAGACACGCCAACGTCGGGGCCCAGGAGTCAAAGTACGCGTCCAGGCTTGGATTCGCCATGAGCACCAGATCGGGTGCCTCGTGCAAGTAGCCTTGCCCATCAAAGTGGTGCCGAAAGGCCTTCGATAGGAAATCATGGTACAGCCCTTTGTAGCGCCTAGTCCGTAGTCGGCAGCCGCCCCCCAGCATTTTTGTCTCGCCGACGATCAATCCTGAAGGTGGAGCTTGCGGGTCAGGCAGGGTTCGTTTGCAAGGACCTGGCACTCCCATCCATCCTACTTGCACCACTTCGAGTTCTTCGAGATGCGGGAGCTTCTCAAATATCACAGAAAAATCAGCCAGCCCCTCCAATTCCGACGACGCCCCTGCCAGGTGAATGCATAGACGTGCCTTTTTCTGCAGTATCGTAGTGGGGAGGTGTTGCGCATGGATGGCCAATTCCAAGGCATGTAAGGCCGTGTAGGGTAGTGACTTTTCCATCATTTCACCTGTCCCTTTTCGGTACCAGTGCTCAGGAGCCTCGTCCTGGCCCCAATCAATGAAGAGACCAGCTCCTTCCGTTGTGAGTTGGTTCGCACTCGGTCCGACACCAAAGTCTGTCAGGCTTATCTCGCGAGTCAAGGACAGTACTTTGGCTCGTGCCTCGGGCGCATCTGGTAGGAGAAGGAATGCTTGCATGGCTGCTGCCTGGGCATATTCTGGCTTCCCCGCAGCTTGTAAGGTCTTGGTGCGTTGAAGAAAATATGTGTGGTGAAGATCCGAGTTCTGGAACTTATTTAATGGGCGCTTGAAATCGTTGTCCCGCAAGGAAAGATTAGAAAGGCTTCTTTCAATGGAGTGCTCAGGGCGCTAGTGGTCAGAAAAGTATTATTTATGTGAAATCCGACAGTGAGATGAATGATTCGCACTCCCATCAGATTCCTTACTCAAGTCAGGGTAAATCAGGACTTATTACACAGAGGAACAGAATATGTGCGAGTCATGTACAAGTGGGAGCACTTCGCTTTGAGATCCCGGTGGAAGTACGTATTGTGACGGCCTTCATGTTTCAAGTCCTCTATTCTCCTTATGTATTTCAGTCTATGGACAATCTATACGTATCTTTCACAGATTATCGTCTTTTTACGCCGTGGTACATTCCCAGGAGACTTTAAACAGGGGGCCGAAAGCACATGAAAATGCTTCTTCAAATTTCCTCTGTTCTCCCCCCCTTTCTCTTTCCGTACCTCATTCTTGGTGAACTCCTCTGAATCTGCGCGTCGTATTTTAAGTAAGGCATCGTCTAATTTCATAGTCGTTCCTTGTCTTTCCAGCATGAGCGAGATCGTGTCTCGCCCTAAAATGCAAGAATATGCGCCCCCGGCTTGCCCCGTTCTATGCTGAATGAGAAAAAATGGAATAATGTGAGACATGCGGACTTGTCGGCATCTAGACAGTATACTTGAAACTATTGTGACCCTGTTGGAAAGGCTTGGCCATTCGCGCGTGGCACGGAAAGATGCTGCGGGTCAAATTGGTTACATATCACCTTCACCCGTGTTGCCATTGCATGACCGGTTTCCGCCTCCGCGAGCCTCAAAAATTCAAACATTCCGGTGATATCTCCATAGTGATGACGAGGAAAATGCCGACCATGCAGTTGCCTGCCTGTCTCCCAGCGTGGGAGTCCTCGATGAAACTTCAGAGGCGAATGGATTTGGTCCAGTTTCTTTCTTTGAGAGCGATTCAGCATTGTTGGGGAAGTGCATAGCATTATGTAAGTGATGGCAAAATGCGCCGATCGCGTTGCTTTGTATGGCTACAAAGCACTACTGGTTGGAAGGTGCGCATCTGCGGGAATGGCTTGATGCCGGAAGCCAAACATGCTCTGGGATAGTATTCGCTCTCCACTTTAAGTGCCAGCTAGCATATATCAGTCTGACATTATTGCTCCTCCAAAGTAATGTAGATGGTATCAAAACTCCACGTAGGGATAAATTTTGTATGGTTGCCATTGCCAAGTCTCTCCTAGTTGCGGAGCTCGCTACTCGGTCGGGAGGGTGCTTTTTAACGCCTTCGCGCGCAACGACAATGCCCCGTTTGCGCCCAGAAAGTGCGAAATTGAGCACGAAGGCTGTTTCACCCTCCTCGTCTTTTGCCTCTACCTCATCTGCCTACACTTGGATTGCTGCCTACAAAATTGAGGAGCTCTCCCGCTTCTCAAATCTTCAATCTTTGCATTTGAATTGGCAATCAGCCTTCAACTACAACAGCGATAAGACTATTGCACATTCCATGACATCTCCTGCCGAACACACAGCGTCTTCCTTTACGCTTCAGGCTTCAACAAGCTCGAATCTGAGCGCATTGGACGGACTCGGCTGGTCTCGTCCTCCTCCCGCAACGGCTTCTTTAGCCAAATTATGGACGGTCTGGCATCGTCCTGGAACATGTTCAGACAAACCTCTCTTGGCAGGTGTGGCGGGTCTTCCAGAATGTGATGAGGCTGGTCCATTTTTGCTGGCTGACAAATCTTTACGACAGGAGGAAGAAGTTTGCAACCTCATTCTGCGAGCTCTAGAAAAAAATCCTGTTCGCCACAGCAGCTCTGCTACCCAATACGAAGCAGACGGAGAAGAGAAAGTAGAACGTGTCTCCTGGGTCAACAATCACGGCCATGATCTCCTCCCCAAATCCAGCAAAGGCTTGCCCCGGCCCCTTATGCATCGACTGAACGTGTTGCACAAGGGGGCGGGCATACTTGTGCGGGACGCGCAAAGCAGGGTGTTCGTGCATCAACGATCCGCACACAAGCGGATTTTCCCCTCTTTGTACGACATGTTCGTGGGCGGTGTGAGCTTATTCAGGGAGGACACCAAGACGACTGCCAGGCGGGAACTGCAGGAGGAACTAGGCTTTGGTCCCGCAGCTTCTGCGGCGCAGGAGGAGTCAACAGACTTTCGATTTTTGTTTGATATCCTTGTGGAGACATCTTACAATCGGTGTTTCGTTGATGTGTACGAGTACGTCGTTGAAGGAGGACAAGAGGAGAGCGCAAAGCTGGACCCAGAAGAGGTTCAGTGGGGGGACTGGATACCGATGGAGGAGGTGACACGGCGCGTCCTATTGAACGGACTGTCGGGGGAGTGGACATTTGTTCCGGACGGATTGCTTGTCTGGGCGGCATTTTTGCGCGCCACGGATGCAGGTAGTGCGAATTTGTCAATTGAAGGATCGGTATGAAGTCTGCGATATAGAGACAGGGCTTTTACGGCACGTGCATGGAAACATAACCTTTTGAAACTTATTGAGCAATCAGATATCTGTATTCTTCTTCAACGACATGAATGTAGTGATCAAGGAAGAGCAAATGTTGTTTTACAGGCATTATTTTGGGTTACATTCGCTGATAGATGCCTTTTTTCACAATTCCTTTTTAATCAATCTGGTGCACCGTCTTCACTGGGTTTCATATGTAATATGTCTCAATCAAATTGCCTTACTCTATGTATACCCTTCATATACCCACTTACTACGTACATGCATTGCTTGCACCACAAGAAATACCTATTGTTTCTGATATTCTTCCCTGTATACTCTCCCCGACTCCTCAAAGGGCTATGTCAAATGACATCGCTGGCAAGGTACGCATGTGATTTGCTGACGGACCATTGTCTCCCTCCGACCACACCCCCAAGCATTTTGAAAACATGGGTTCGTATTCTTGATCCATCTCGACCGGTGAAAGGTCGAGTAAAGTGTCGGAAAAGTCCATCTCCTCGCTGTACTCCATGTCGGCGTCTTTCTCCCAGTAGACCTCCGATCCTCCAGCCTTCTCCATCCCCATTCCCAGGTGCATATCTTTCGACTTGTTGGCCTTGATTTCCGTCTCAGTCTTGCCTGCTAAGGAGAGTGTGACCGCCCTCTCCTCTTTCCTGTCCGCCTGCTGTTCATCTCGTGCCACTTTTTTGGTGAACCGTCCGCGAACACGGACCATTGTATCCAGGTCTTGACGACCCATATAGACGCCTGTGGTTTTCCTCTTCTTAGGATCCCAGTTCCGTTTGGTCCTCTTCTCATGGAAGCGTTCGATACGCCTCTTCCTAGAATTAGGACTGTACGCCCCCACAAACCCCTTATTCCCACCAGCAATCTCAGGGGCCTGCAGCGTCAGAGAGGTTGGCTGGAAATGCGGCGCCTGAGCATTCATGGATAGTGCATTACCAAATGTGAAAGGCAACGTGGCCTTGGGCATATGCCAGGCTTGAGCGTTAACTTGCCCGGGCGGCATAAGTACGTGCTCGGGCATGGATCCGATCGGGTAGGCCAGCTTTACCGGTGCCTCTATAGCGTCTGTAGATTTTGGAGGAGCAACATCAGAAGATGGAGCTGCGGCAAAAGCAAATTGGGTCCTTTTTTCCTGCTTCAAAAGCGCGTGCTGTGGCATTTGAATTTGCTGGCTCATCAGCCGCGGGTGTGACACACCAAGCATGGCAGCCATGGGCATGTTGGGAAATTGCCACAAAAAGTGCTGATTGGCTCCTGCAGCCAAAATGTGCTGGTTCAACGTAGCCATCATGGGGTGATAGAGGCCTATGGCTGGCGTAGGAACGGGCATAGCTTGGTGATTAGGAATGCGCATGTGCTGCGGGAGGTTCACGGGCAGTTTGGAGGTCTCTTGTACGGTGTAGAGCCCTGCGTTCAGTGTTGGCAGGGACGAAGTCGAGGGAGTAGAGCCTTGCATGTACTGATTAAAAATCTGCTGCTGTAAAGGATGGTGAGCTTTGTAGGGCAAAGATGCCATTGCAGGCATGGTTTGCGCTCCATTCACCGCCAGGTCAAAATCAACGGCAGGCCTTGCTTGGCACGGCTCAAACCCTTTTCCTTCCGACTTATCGCACACAGGCGCCAATGTTGAAGATGCTGACATCTTTGGAGACAAGTCTATTCCAAAGTGTTCAACAGATGTCCCTGTGGGGTCAGTTAGGCCCCCGTCTACTTCGAAGTCCACATCAGAGAAACTGACATCCTCCAGGAGCAATTCCATGTCCGGCGTCTCGTGAGTAATTTCCCGATTTACAAGCTCGATCAGCCCTCTTTCATCTCCTGCATCGTGAAGTGCCCATGCCTGATTTAATTCCGAGTCACTTCCGTCGTCATCTTGTCGGGATATCATGTCCTTGAGGACGTAACATTGATATGCATCGAACACGCCACGCTTTTCCATATCATTAGCCTGTTGCATGCGCTTGGCAACTCTTTTATCTGAATGGTCATGTTGAAATCGGTCATCTTCTGCAAATATAGTAGACATGCAAGGTGGTGACATCCGATTGCGATGGTTAGTCGTGGCGGTTACCACTTGCGGCGGCTTCGAAGCTCCTTGTGTAGATGGAAACGCCAGCGGTGAAGTCCTAGCAGCTACACACGAAACGAAGTCCATGGTGTTCATACAGATCTAGACTCGCAGTGCTATGGCTTCTGCTCGACTTTCAATGGTGGCGAGACGGGGCGTCGTCGAGAAGATCGGGCAGTCGTGTTGGCAGTGCTCGTACAAACCCAGACGCGATCCAATACAAACTTGAACAGAGGTCCTCCTTACAGTTTGAAATGCATATGTATAAGTCTTGAGTGATGATATGCATACAAAGAAAATAGATGATGATTGATGATACGGTGGCATCTGCACGTTGCCTCCGCAAGTCGACATGCTAGGCTTGACTAACGGGAGCCGAGGGCTAGCAGCTCTGGTGCTGTATTACTCTTGCCGCGTACAGCACTAAGATACAAAGTGACTTGTAATATAGCGAAATATATCATAGAAATCGAGTGTAAAGGACAAATGGTTTACCTGAGGCAGAGTGCACGACGGGGAAGAGACGTTTTATCGAACAAACGTGTCGTTTCGCGGGAAACCGTTACTCCCCCGGGCAACGGTTCATTCAAACGGGCGTTTCAAATTCTCCCCGGCATGATGAGTGATTCAGCGCCCGTGATCGACCCCACCACTACATTTGATCATACCATTTGTGCTCCACTCGTCGCCTTACCCGTTTCTCTTCCCTTCACGTACAACATGGAAACATGATGGCTTTCTTGAAACATCTCGAGGCGGGCTCAAATCCAAATTCTAAATTCCACAGACAGCGATCAAACACACCTGCTACAAGTGAGATGAGGAGGAACATGATGCTCTCTACTGCTGCTGGCTGGCTGCTGCTCACATTGGTCACACCCGTACTGTCGTTAGAAGGTATCTATTGTTTTCGTAATTTTACGCATCTATAAGTACGAAGACTTGTCATGCGAAAGAATTTTTTTTGGGCTGCGTATCATTTTTGTTCAAGTATGGGCTCCGAGTGTGGGTCCGCTCCTCATATCACAAAAGTGTAGCCTTCTTTTTGATTGGCAGTTTATTGCAGTAGACCATTTGGAGTTGCCATCGAAGTCACTTCGATGTAAGAATCGCGAAGATTGCCCTCCGAAATGTATTTGTTTGAAGGTCATTCCATCTGGAAAGGCGTTCAGCGGGTTTAAGTGCGGTCGCAACACTCTTCATATGTGTTTGGAGGGGCATCTTTCTTACTCAAGGCCCGAATTTTTCAATTTTTGATTCATGCATTGCTGTTGTTTTCTCGTCTCAAGCCTTTCTGTTTTCCTCGCGTTTTCTGGCATTAACAGATGACATCATGACCTTCGGCAGCGTTGTCAAACTTCAGCACGTTCCCAGCAAGTACTTTCTCCACAGCCATCAAATTAGTTGGGGCTCAGGCAGTGGGCAACAGTCCGTAACAGCCCATGGAAGTGCGGATGATCGGGGAGGCTTGTGGGTTGTAGCTGAGGGAGACAACGACCCGTTTAAAGAGGGAGGCTCCCCGGTGGCTTGCGGGACCGCCATCCGGCTTGGACACATGGAGACCTCCAAAAACTTGCACTCGCATTTTTTTTCATCCCCTCTTTCAAACCAGCAAGAGGTCAGCTGCTTCGGGGACGGTGGGCGCGGGGATAGTGGGGATAATTGGGAGGTAGTATGCATGGCCCCTGGTGCTAAATTCTGGCGAAGGGGGGACGAGGTCCGATTCAAGCACAAGGACACGGGTCGATTCCTGCAGACGGAGGCCAAGCATCGGTTTACGCAGAAGAATTGCCCAAACTGTCCAATTGTGGGCCAACAGGAGGTCTTTTGCCACCAGACCGGTGGAGCGGAGACAGTGTGGAAGGCTGTTCAAGGCATCTTCATCCACCCTCGGAGCGACGAGGACAGCGGGCACGATGAGCTTTGATGCGGATAGGATGAAGCTGTCAGACAGAGTATCAATAGAACGAAAGCCGATGTAGCACGAAGGGTGCCGTCCCGACCGGGAGAGGCCTTGAAAGTCATGATGCAACGCAGATCTTGAAATCAGTTGTGGTCAGGATCAATTAAAGTAAACTATACAGGGGTGCGCATAAAAGAAAAGAAAAGTAAGCCCTCAATTCTTCATATCTGCTTCGTTCTGCCTTTTCGGCCTAATTCGCGATTTGTCTTGTGGATGGTGTTCCGTCGGGCATTCCGAGCTCTAAACAGGTGATGAGGGGTTCACAGAGGATGTAGCGCCCTATATGCCTGTCTCGTTCCTCTCACACTCCAAGAAAGCCAAGCCAAACAAGACCTTGGGAGTCCGAAGTTATGCGATATAATTTATGTCATATAGCTTGTCCCTTGCTGATATCCCGGGGTGCCAATAACGACGCGTAACCAAGCCCCAGATTTCCCACCGGCCTCCAACATTACGCTGCAATGAGAGGACGCACGACGTCCTGCTGCCAAAGGATGGCCAAGAGAAAAACAATCGCGGAGAATGCACAGCAATAATACGAAGGGCTTACGAGGACAGATTGCGTCTTGTATTGGCCGGGGGGATTTTTTACTTTTCGCGCCTCGTTTCCTCCTTTTAAAACCTACTACCACAAAACTATACGCCAACCGCTTCCGGCTTATTCTCCAAGCTCAAAGCACCTTTCGCATCATCGCCGTTTCCACCGTGAGATGCAGTGGTCGTGGATGTGTCGCCCGGCTTCTGCAACATTCGAGCTGCCTCTCTGCGGTCACACGCCTCATAACATAACCAATGTACCAAATGCCGCGTGCTTTCTCCTGATTCGACTGCTGTGTCTGAAGACACAGGAACGCACTCTCCTTCCACAATCGTCACAGGAATGGCGTTACGATACATCCACTCGGAAGAAGCATCTTCCCAAAATTGGTCAAACGGCTCACCACACAAGGCACAACCGCTAAACCCGTCATCGACAGGGACGCAATGTGCCAGGTTTTCTGCCTCGTTATCTCCATGCCCTCCATCTATTCCTTTTCTTCCGTCCGTCTTTTGTCCCACTGACCGCCCCTTCTGTCTCAGATTCAGATGAGAGATTCTGGATGCTAATGATTCGGCGCGTTCTGACGGGAGTGCCTCCTTGGACCATGCGTCAATTGTACAGAACCATGGACGAGAGCGCAGCAGAACCTCCGTCGGAGTGGTTCCTTTCCCAGCTGCAGCCAAAGCGAGCTTGTGAACTTTTGCTAGCCACGCTTCGTGGTCCTGGAGGGATGTCGGAGACGAGAAGCGGAGGCCATCTTCCTTGCATTGCTCCCCCGAATAGAGCTTAATGAGAATGTACTGTTTACCTTGCTGTTGGCGAGACAATTGTTGTTGCTTTTGATCCTGTTGTGACAATGCTTGGTGCGGCGCTGGCGGCTGTTGCTGCTGCTGTTGCGACAAGGGAATACTGGATGGCGGGATATTGGGAGGAACTTGCTGTTGAAGGTGTTGTTGCGAGTATTGTGGCTGCCGTTGCTGTTGGTTCAACAAAGCTTCCGCTAGTTTTTGTGCCATGGTCTGTAAAGCATATGGCTGTGAAGGTTGATGAGGTGGCGGAGGAGGAGGGGGGGGAGGCGGTGGAGGAGGAGGCGGAGGGCGCGGGGCAGGAGCTGATGCAGGATTGTGATGAGGGAGAGGAGGAAGACCTTGGTGCTGCATGAGAATATTAATCATGGCTTTGACTTGCGAGGCGGTTTCTTGCGCCGCCCTGATCAACCCCGCCTTGACCGGGGCGGGCCCTGCGTCGGAGACTGCCTTCTGCAAGCGCGCTGCCACCTGTCCACCTTTAACCCACATGTTCCTGTCCACGGGCGGAAGGGCAAAGGGTCCCACCGCATCCAAGGCATCCACGGCGTTCTGGGCCTCAGAGTGTAAGCGGCTGGCGACAGTGACCTCCGCAGCTTTCTTCAGTTGCTCGGCAGCGCGGGGATTGCGCCGAGCCAGCTCTTCGATGGTCATCTTGGCCTCCCCCATTTCTTGAAGAAGCTTTTCCAGCATGCTTTTCATCTCTCTGTCCACGGCCAAAATGAATTGTAACGATTGAGTGGTGGTGCTGGACGGCCTGGGCCGAGGTTGGGAGGGATCGGGGGCAGGGATTGCGGCTTGCGGCACGCGGGGAGGAGGGGGTGGCGCCGGTGGTGGAGGACCTCTTAGCTTATCGGAAGGGCCTGAGGAAAGATGGGCGGGCTGACGACGAGGATCCTTCCGAAGGCGTGAACCATCACTTTCTCCGTTTCGTCCAAGGTCGGGTGGGGGGGATGGAGGGGGACTGAGCCGCGGAGACAGGCGGGCGGATGGAGGGACCGGAGGGGCGGGGGACTGCAATGGCGGAAGTTTCCTGAAAAAGGAAGAGTCGTGGAAATCAGAAGAATGAAAAGGAAGGATGAAGACCTGCCGCTCTCGTGGCACGCAGACGAGAAATATGGGGACCGAGGGTTGCCGTGATCAACAGATGCACTCATACATGTCATAATGAAAAAAATTGACGGCCTGACCCAAACAAAAAGACGCAAATGTCCCCCCTCCTCCACTCAGGAGCACTCGGTTTAAGCAGGGCGGGATCCTACGCACCTCTTCTCCCCTACTCCGACACCAGTATGTCCGGATACGGCCATAGCCCTAGTCCCCGAAGCCTTTTCCCGTCCCACCCTCTCGATCCGCGCCAGGTGCACGTCGATCGGGTCGAGCACCGCAGCTTCGAATACCTGTCTCTCACGCCACAGGCGCAGTAGCTTGGAAATGCACTGCCGATCTCGGTCGCTGCCTTCCTCGTAAGTCCGACAACACATGGCGACTGCGTACCGTGAGAAGAGAGGGATGTACTGTCCGCGGATGTTTTGCAGGATCGAATCCATGAGATAGCAGAGGGGAAGACGAAAGGCAGGAGGGGTGTGGGACTGTTCCAGTATAGGACGGAGAGAGAGCCCGTGCGAGGAGTGGTCGGCAGTCGAAATGAGGGAAAAGCAGAGATATACACGAGTGAGGAGAGAGGGGAATAAATAGTACATAATCCACGTGAAGAGGAGCCAGGGCTGGTCAAGTAGCCAACCTATTCCGGGCGGCCTGCTCTCATCGAAGTCCTGCACGCCTTCAGGGGTACGGGCTGTCTTCTTCGCGTACGAGGCGAAGAGGCGCCGAAAAAAGAAGACAACAACACAGACCCAGTAAATCTATTTCTTGTTGTTAAAACACTTGTTTTGCGCACTGCTTTTTCTACACGTTAATTTTACAGAAACGAGAACTGTGGCTCGCGCCTTCGAGGCGTCCAGCCAAGCCGGACGTGTATGTAGGGTTCCAGGCGCCGCGGATGGTCATTATATATGACTTCTCTCCTCAACGGAACCCGGACGGCCATTTAACGAGGGAACGGAGCAACTTCACCAGGTTGCCTCCAGTGGCAACGACTGTAGACTAATTGCACAGATCCCCCTCAAGAACAACTCCTAGTGACCCCCCCGCCTTCTCCCCACTCGTACTTACACTGAGGACGCGGCTTTGAATGAGTTCAACGAGGTCGTTCCCAAGATCCTGGTGCTGCATGGCTATGTGAGTCAACCTTACAATGATGTCCTTGTCGGGGTGCCCCCCAAGCCGCCCCATATCTTCCTGGAACACTCCCAGGGGACTTGTGGGCGGTGGTGCGGCCATGACCTCAATTGTCACGTACACTCTCGACGAATAACATCAAACGCACACTTCAGTGTGCGAAAAAGGCACAGGACTCTTAGAGTCCCCGTGACAATGTTCGTCGACACTTCCAAGCCAGCTCACGTCCTTCTGTCTCGTTATCTTTGCGTTCTCCCTGTCCGTATACCGGGGGGGAACGACCGTGAGTCATGTTGAGAGTAAGGAGAAAAGAATTGAAGCACGCATCCATGGTGTTCCATTGATTTGAGAAATGTGCCAATAGGAAAGCACAAGTTGTTATGACCCCAGAGAGTCACGAACAGACGGAAGACGCAGCACTTTTCGTCACCACGACAACCAGTAGGCAGGGAAGCAGCTCAGATTGGACTTGCGCAGGACCACGCCAAAGAGCAAATGAGGCCCGGCACCACAATGCATGGCATTACTCTCCAAGAAATACCCATGCCATTTATGACGTCGGCAGGCATTGCCCGTGGTCACTTTCGTTAGGACCGTGACCCGTGGCCGCGGGGCGCGCGGTTTTAGCCTCCGGGTAGCCTTTCACTCGCTGTTGGGCCACGGGACCATGGAAGGACCATGGGCCAATATATCCCCTTGCCCAAGCACATCGTGAAATACCGGGAAATCGAGGCTCATGTGTAGCAATGATGTTTGTATGGTACCATTGAATTGCATTGCCGGGGTCGCCTTCGCAGAAAGTCTTGTTTAACATGATAGTATCGTATGGGGCGTTGGACGGGTTCGATTAACGCTGGAAGATCGTCGCACATCCCTGACACATTTCAAATCATTCTAGGAGAACAAAAACAAAACAGACCGCTATCAATCCTTTCGTGTTGTATTTTCACAGACAATGGGCAAAACTGACAGGATCACTATAGACACATCAGGTAGCTGCTCAGCTACACGTTTTCCTCCTGTCATATAATGCCGTTCTACTTCATCTACCGGCTGCATCCTTCTCTATAAATTTGGTGGCAGACATCATCGTCGACATCGTCCTTTTAGATCCGTCCGGACTATGAGCTACCAACTTTCCCGCTCCGTGAGGGGTCCGGCCCCAGTAATTGCTCCCGCGTGAAGCGCAAGATACGGGAAGCCACCCGATCGGTGAGTTTACCCACAACTTGCAACCCATACTGTCGCATCTGCGGCGCTAGTTCCCGCAATACAGGCGCGAGCTCGCGCGCCAGCTCTAGTTGCTCCCGCGTCTGCTGTCCCCTTCCTCGCAAAACTGGCAGGGCATTCGACAGAAGGCCCCCCACCAGGCCGACGCTGTTGCCTCTGTTGCCTCTCAACCCTGGTGCGAACCCAAAGGTGGGGGAAAACATCGGCCCATTCCCGTTTCCATTTCCTGTACTCAATAGATCCGCACTGCCTACTCCCAAAAAGAAGTCCAAGAGCTTCTGCACATTCTCCACCACCTTCCTGTCTTTTTTGCTCAGGGGCGGCACCATTGCCTTCAAGACAGGCGGAACGAGTGGTCCCTTGAAACCAATGCTCGTCGCTACCTGCCGGAGACCTTCGCGGCTCACAGCATCGACCCCTTTGACAGTCTCGTCAAGGAGGAATTCGCGGAAAAATTGGCCCTCGGGCGAAAAGAAAAAGCGCAAGGCGTCTCGGACGCTGTTGGTGTTCCCGGCCTCTGCCAAGGCTGCCGCCGGCGACATAGACGCGCCAGCTCGCCCATTTTGCACCCCGAGAGTCTCATATTGGTTGACAGCCTCCAAGGCCTCGAACGCCTGCAGCAAGTCGATGAGCCGGTCCACGTCGAATACACCCTCTTTTCCATATATCATGTACTTTAGAGCAGCCCTGAGCCGCGGGCTTTCGTCCGTGAGAAGCCTCTTGCTAATATACGGATAGGCCTCGTCCACGATGGCGAAGCCCGGGTTACCCACCAGGGCGATGCCCTCCAACACCCCAATGGCTCGGATGATGAGGGCAAAATAAGGTGGGATGCGGAACGGGTATTTAAACGTGATCTCTGCCAAGTCCGCAGACAGGTCTTGAAAATTGATACTTTTCGCCCCTCCTCCTGCCAAGGCCGCATCGAAGACCTTGGACAAGGCGGGGATGATGGGGGTGAGGTCGGTGCCCTTGGGAATAAAATCGAGGGTCTGGAAATCCTCCCCAATCCGGGTGTAGTCTCGATGCACCAGATGCGAGATCGCCTCGATCATGCCGTAGCGCTGATCTTCCGTGACCTCGCACTGCAACCCAAAGTCCAAAATGCAAAGTTTACCCTCAGGCGTACGAATCAGGTTGCCAGGGTGTGGGTCTGTGTCAGCGAAGGAGGCGATAAACCAGGTTCGATGCAAGCATGTGAGTAAACGGACGTGACTCGATCCGATGTGACATTCAAATGATATCGTTTGAGCGTTTTATCTCCCTACTACGCGAACCCCGCCGTTCCCCCCCCTTTTTCACTTCACGTACCGGCATGAAAACGCCCTGTTTCGAGTAGCTGCGTCAAGTAGGCGACCACGCCCACGTTGACCAGGTCCTGCACGTCCGACGCTGTGCTTTGCGATAGTTTCTCTCCGTCGATCCACTGTGCCACGTGCACTTTCCTAGAGCAGTACTCCGGAAAAGGGAGCGGCACCACCACCTGCTCGATACTGGCCATGTCGGCATGCATCATAATACCGTTCTGGCACTCGGTTACATAGTCCAGTTCGTCGTAAAATCGAGAGGCAAATTCATCAAGCAGAGCCACCAAGTCGGTCCGATCCTTCAAGAAGGGGAACTTCCGAAGCTGAAGCCCCAAATTCCGGATCAAATACAAATCCAACGACACAGTCTCAAGGACAAAAGGGCGCTGGACCTTCACAGCCACTTCTTCCCCCGTTGTGCGTAGCTTGCCCTTATAAACCTGCCCCAAGGAGGCGGCCGCCACGGGGTCTCTCGTGAGTTCGCTGAACAGTTCGTCGACCGGTTTTCCCAGCTCTTTTTCGATGGTGGCCATGGCTAGGGCATTGTCATAGGATGGGACTTTGTCGCAAAGCTTCTGCAATTCCACCATGGCGCGGGGAGACAATATGTCGGGGCGGATGGACAGTGCCTGGCCGAGTTTGATGCTGAAAGGTCCCAGGGACGTGATGATGTCACGAAGCTGACCGGCGCGCTTCACTTCATTCTTCTCCAGATTGTTCGTGGCGGCATCAAAGGCTACTTGGGCGAGGAAACCGGAAGAAATGCTAAGAATTTGGAAAAGACGTTTCCGGACCGCGGCCGGGCGTTTCGCAAAGTAGGCTTCCAGCTTGGCAGGCTGATACGTCAAGGGTAAGACATCCTCACCAGTGCCCTCGTCCATTTCTACCACCAACATATTCGTGCCCGCTGCCGCGCTGTTGTCGTCGTTCAGGGCCTGGCCCCGCAATCCCTGTAAGAGGAGTTGGACGTTCTCGTCTTTCTCCATGTCCTCTCGCACTTGACGCATTTGCTCAGACATGGCCGCGCGGGAACCGGACACCCGCGCACTAGGAACATTGGGAGGTCCTGCTGCGGTGGAAGGTCGATTGGTTGGCGGCGGCAGGGTCGTAGCTCCCAAAGCTGTCCGAGACGACGAGACCCTGCTGGAAGTCGGCAACACGAATCCATGAACCAAGGCTCCGCATACAACAAGCGCTGCGGCCAGCACTTGAAACAGCCTCTCAGTCCTTGAAATGTGTAGAATACCCATGTTGCTCTTTACGATCTTTAGTGTGTCGTGCGTGGTGGGGAGAAGGATAAGGGTGGGAGAATGATGTGTTGTGGGGGTGGTGCATAGGTTGTACCGAGAGTGACGTGGAGGAAAGCAACGTCACGTGTGGCCAAGAAAATGATGCACCGCCCTCGAGCAGCAAGAACGCGTCATGCTCAACACAAACAAAAGAACCATGCCAGCAGAAACCAAACCCTGTCCACGACATCATTGACCCCAACATTCCCCTGTGCGTCGCACGCGGAACGTGGTGGTGCCCGCTTTGTTCCATTTTCTGGCCCTCTGCAGCGCCCGGATCGCTCGCGTCGACCGGACCGTCAGCTGCCTCTTCAAAATGCTTGCATTTCTGGACGCGTACTGCCCCCACACGATATATGCGGCACGACGGTGGACATTTGCATGGTACGTGGCGCTCTAGTACCGTCTTTGGTCTTACGACCTGTCTTCTGTGGGGGTTGTGCGAGACTTTTCCTGTAAAGCTGCTTACTACCAAGATGGGAGATCAAATGCTTGCCCTGGCGAGCGGCTGGATGGACTCGTACCGCCCACGTGCATCTTTAACGAAGCGGCTGGGTCGAAAGAGACATTCACTCCGACCTTTCAGAGAGTCCCAAATGATGAGAATCGCCTTTCGTCGCTGTGAGCAACCTCTTAAAGCTTCATAGTCAGAAGCAAGCGCGTGCTAGCAATAGCTGGCCATGTGCCATGAAAGAATGGTTTTCTCCCCCTAGAAGCGCTCGCTCTTCCTTGTTTGCCGCAAGGAGATGACTGATCTTGCAATGATGTATTGGCTTTCTAACGTTCTTTTGTATATCTATCACACTAGGTGCAGGGAACGTGGGAACCTTTGACGAAACCAAATTCGAAATGGACAACCAGACAGCAGAAGTTCAAGCTCCAGAAGAAGAAAGCTGTCGCGAGCCCCATCCCCCTCTCTTTTGGCCACAGTCCTCGGCATTTAGCATGATGCGAACGGTCGCGCAGGATGGTAAGCAATGTCAACAGTCTGCGGCGCCAAAGCCACCGTTGTTGACCCCCGCGTCGCGGCAGCATTCTCTACGGATGAGCGCCGAGGACCATCATGGTCTCTCTGCTTGGGAGAAATGGACAAGGTTCCGCCGATTCCCGTTCAAGCTCATTTTGCATGCACTCCTCTTGATTGCCGTTACGTCGCAGCTTCTTTTATTGAATCGGAACGATGCCTCCTACCAGAGGGCTATGCAACGCACGTTTGCCTGTTTCTTCATGCCGAAAGGGGTTAAAGACGGCATGGGCCGACGCTTGCTCTTCACCAATCAAGGCTTCTTGATGAGCCTAGCCGAGGCCAGCCAAAACTACTTTCGACTGAATGAGCTGAGTGCCGTCTCTTTTTTCTACCGGAACGAACCTCACGGTCCTAGGGCCGTGGGCACCGCCATCGGGGGGAGGCCTTCCAATCTAAACATTACACCGACACCATTCAAGATGCGTCTCGAGGTTGCAGGGAACTACGACCCTCCGGCCTCGTTTCCATTGGATCATTGGGTGCGGGACCCCGTGGACTTGGGGCCTTTTGCAGCAGCCATTGCGGAAGATCGGGACAACGTGACCGCTGGCGGGCAAAAGACAGTGCCCCCGGAACTCGCACGTTTGCTCGACTCCCTGATGAGTGTCACGCTCGACATGGTTCTCTGCAATTCCTTGGAAGGACGGCAACACGGGGCCTGGGAGGAGCGTTGCTTCTGCTGGCATGTCAGCACCCTATACAATTTTCGACAGGGGGGGAACGCCCATTTGACCCTCTCCCAACACATAATCTCTCCTTGCTCTTACCAAACCTCCATCGTCCGCTACCTTTTCTCGCGCGTGGGCATCTTGAACTTCATTACTGCCCTCCTTGCCTCCTCGTACTTGGTCCTGATTTTCAAGTCCCTGCACGCATCAATCGCGGTCTATCGCCGAGTCAGGTTGGCCTATCCGCTTTCGCACCACCCCTTGCGACGGCGCTACCCCACGTGGGCCCACGTCCCTTGGCGACTTAAACGCAAATTTTTCTCTTTCTACCTGCTGCTCATCGGCCTCGGCACCCTCCTATCCCTCGTCTCCGTCCTGCTCTCTTCCTACTATACCCGAACCTATTCCCCTGCACTGTGGTCCCACAAGCTCTGCGCCGGCATCGGTGCCCTTTGCCTCTGGATCGGCGTTCTGCGTTTTTTCCAACCATATCCACACCTTTATAGCCTTATTCCTACGCTTGATGCAGCCGCACCCCGCCTTATCCCCTTCCTGGCAGGGGTGTTTCCCATCTTTTTTGCATTTGCTCTCCTTGGAGTGAGCTTGTTCGGCCGAGACGTGCTGCTTTTCGCCTCCCTCTCCCACACTTTGAGCAGTCTGTGGAGCCTGATGAACGGTGACAGCCTCTACAACATTATCAATGCCAGCCGTGCCACCCATCCTGTGCTTGCTAATTTGTATATGTATACATACATCACCCTCGCTATTTACGTCGTGATCAACATCATAATTGCCACCACGGAGGAAGCTTTTTTCCATTCCCGACACGTGCAGCGGCTCGCTCATCGCTTTCTGAAACGATCTTTGCGGCAATTGGATGAGATGAGGGAGTGTGAAGAAGAGGAGAGAGGTGTGTGCTCTAAAGGAGCGTCAATGGATGCACAGTCCGAGGAGGAAGAGGCAGAGGAATGGGAAGAGGAGGAGGATGGGGACAAGGACGGAGGCGTGAACACTGTCGGAGGTGGGGAAGTTGTATCCTCAGGGGTATCAACAGCAGGATCCTCAACATTTCCAGAGATACAGCGAGGGCGGCAACGGTGGACGGAAACAGAAAGAGAGTGGGGTATTGAGGAGGAGGATCATGAATGTGGGTCGGAGCGAAGGAGTGAAAAACCGAGGCGCGGAAGAGGTGACACCCTGTTCCTCGTATATGCTCTTGAGCGGCAGCAGGAGGAGGTGTTTGAGGCAATTCTTCGATTGCTGGTCAAGGATTACAAAATAGAAGGTCGGGATGAAGGGAGGGAGGGGTAAGGGCCTGAACGGGGTGGGAGCAAGGGTAGGCAATGCATGTTGCCTTAGCGAGTAGAGTTTTAAATGATTGTTTGCTGGTCGTATTTACTGAATAAAGTCAAGTATCATGCAGCGGAGCGCATCGGATAGACTACTTCACAGTAGCAAGTAGGATACAAAAAGTTGCCTTATCTAGGTGTTCGGGGGGGCTCAGAATGCTTTTGTACGGTAGTGAAAGAACACTTGTAAATTGCCAAGTAAAAATGAGTGTGTAGAAAATTTTTAAGAAATGCCATGTTTGCTTGTGTCGAGACATGCAGTCCTGCGCCCGGATGATGTGTACAAAGATAGGAGTTTAGACCTGACCACTGATCTATCACGAAAGAAGGAAAAGAAATAAGCATGCCCATTCCTTCAGGTAATTCGATTGTCTACTAAATTCATGCAATTGCGCCTTCCAAAACATTAAACATATTTCTCACCATCCAAGGTCCCCGCGCGCCCGTCATCGAACCGCCGCATTGGTGGTGTGGCCACTTTTCGCCGCCTCAGCCTCTGAAGGCCTCGAACTCGCCATGAAGACAGCGAAAGAAGGGTATTTTGGCGTCCATCCACCCAAGGCTGCCCGCGACGCAGACGTGTCGTAGACTTTCCCAAGGCTCCTGGGGGTATCTGACGGCCGCTTGAAAATTGGCATCTCGTACTTCCCCCGGAAGAAAGGTGATTGGACCGCGGCCTCGCAAATCTGCTTACGGGTCAGTGGCTGGTTGTCTGAAATCAAAAGAACGCGCCCAAAATTTTGATCAGCCTTCTCGTGGTGATGGAGGAGGGCAGCCATTGTCGCGCGTGCAGCATCTTCGTAATGCAACAAATTTATAAGGCCTTCTTCAGTAGCGCCGACTTCTCCTTTGCTCAGCCAAAATGTGTGAGGGCCACGAGTTTGCGTGTATAACCCAGCAAGACGCAGAACCGTCCCTCCCCCCGCTATTACGGCCTCTTCAGCCGCCAGGATCTTGCTCATGCGTGGGTTCGGCGACAGAGCGGCCGACTCATTCACGGTTCCTCCCTCATCCTCCGCATAAACACCGCCGGAGGAAGTAAAAACAAATCCACCTTTCCCTGTCCATAGCTTGAGGGCCTCCTTCACCTCTTCCACGTAATCCTGGTTTTTGGAGGGTGGGACGCAAAACACCACGTGCGAGAATGCTTCGTGGCCCTGCTCCGCCAGCGTCCCGACCCGTTCGCTCCGCATGAATGGCTTCACGCCAATCGAACGGAGATCGTCGTGTCGATTATCGGTGCTGGTTTCCCCGTAAATAATTGCGTCGTTTCCGAACGATTCACGCCAGGACTGGCCAAGAAAGCGGCCTAATGTCCCCATCCCAACTACCAGCAGGTCTTTTTCTTGCGTGCTGGCTTGCATATCCATGCAAGTGTGACGGACAGTTGACGAAATACTGGAATCTAAGATGAGCGAGTGGACTTTGGCAAGGCTCCGGTGAGGCGTTGCTAACACGAAGGCGAATACCCCCACAGTGGAGCGCGTAAGCATCAAGTGGAGACTTGCCAGGAATAGTAAAAAACAACCCGGCACAGAAAATTTGTCCGAAAGCGCTGCTGAGCGTCGCAACAGGCCTCTCCGGCGTTTAGGACAGGGCATCTGGCCAATTTTAGTTCCTATTTTTTCCGAGGAATATAATGTAAATAAAGACGATAAGAGTCACAAGATGTCTAGGCTCCCTACCTCTATTGCCTCACGCCTTGCCTTCTCACAACTATCAAGCAAGAGATCCGTGAAGATTGAAGCTCTCATGCAAACCCATAAATGAGATTATGTTTCTCATGGACACTCAAACTGAATTACCTTTTCGCTTCTCGCGGTAGAATGCCAGTAAAGAGAGGTAAAGGCAAGCGGATAGCAAGCCCGGGGATCGCTACTGAAACTCGCTAGTGCATCAGCGACGCCTTTTTGTTAGTCAAATGAATTGGCTTATTACTACTATGCCGTGATGGTTTCAGTACCGACGTGAACCGGTGTCAAGTTAAGAGAGATAAAAAAACTGTTTCGACAGCCATGCTTCTTGGGGCTGCCTATGTGCATCCTTATCTGACAGTTCTACTTCGCAGACATATCGCCCCGATCACTTTCCTGGGCCCATCTCGGCAGTCACGGACAAAGAATGCCCTGGGGCCGGATGTGTACGACGATTTCAGATCAAAGATAGTTTCTAATTTTCAAGTTTTGTCGGGCGACAAACATTTGACTTCTTCCCGAGCACTCCCTTCACGAAAGGAGAGGCGCAGACGACTCTCAGTATGAGGCCCAAGCAAAGCACTAAATGTAAAGCGGCTACTTTCTCCAATAACTTCGAAGAAGAAAACGAGCATGGAGCGAGGAGTGAATGTTTACATTTCTGTGCCCGGTCCTCAGCGGGCTGATTTCCCGACGACTCCGCAGTACAAACCTTTCGAGGCCAAAATCCTAATCGAGAATAACTCAGGACGTCCGGAGATGCAGGTGACTCTCCGTTTCTTGTGTCGACTTTAGCGGCAACAATAATGCACATGCGTCATCAGAGCAGGCAGTAAGCCTTTGCTTTGTTTCCTGAACTTTTAAATGGATCCGGCATGATTTCCGTAATGTAGTGGTGGTATCCAAAAAATCATATTTATTTTTCTCACATGCGTTTTACGCCCCCACTAGGCGCCCACGTAAGTGTATGTCGTCTGGGCGTTTACATGATTTTTTGTTGGTAGACTTAAGCAGAAATTTCTAGCTTGATATCTTATAACCTTGATATTATCCCTGCCTCTTTCAATTGTGAACAAAGACGCGAGGAACGTCATTCCAACTTTTCAAGAATTGTGTAAAAACATCCAAGAGTCGATTGTATTGAATTGATTAACGAAAGAAATTCGATAAAAATCGTAGTATCCTTTCATTTTGTCCAAAGCGAAAAATGCACTGATGAGGTACCTCGATTTCTCAATTTGTGCACGATAGACACAAACTCAGGGATACAGCCTTTCTTGTTTTTCAACATCAAAACTATGCACTAAGGTGATATAAGTCATGTCCTATTGGGAAAATTTTGACCCGACCGCCCATTGTTAGACCACTGGTAGAAGATGTGCAGCTTAATTTTTCCAGGCGATCAAGTGCTGTCCATTGACCTCATTTTGGAGTAAAAAGAAGCAAGCTGATGACACAAGTTATGCATTTTTTAAACGGAATGAATGTCTGCACTCGTTAATGAGTTATCCTTCCATTACGGACTTCATAACAAAGCGGGTGGCGTTTATTATGCGTATAGAAGGCTAAGTCGGACTTCAATCTTTGTCGCTTGCAGAGTACGACAGGATTGACCTAAGGCCTCTTGCTGAAGTCTCTCTATCCGCTGAAAGTCCTATTCATAGGATCACCAGAATGAAGACACTTTGCGCTGGATGTTGACAGCTAGATTTGCAGAACGCACTCAAGCCTGCATTGAGGTTTCTGACTATTTCATCACGGATATCGATTCATGTGCATCTCTGTGACCCATTTATCCTTCCTTGTAGACATTTCACGATGGGTTGTTTTTTCGCCCTCTCCTCATTGAAATATAATAGTCGATATATGTGTTCCTAATGATGGCCGGGTGGTAATACCAGGAGCAAGCTAAGCATGAAGCATGACCGGTGTAAAAACTCAATGTAGCATGCACGTATGCAATATTTTCTTCGTTAATGACGCATTTTTATCGAAACATTAAAAAAAGAAATCGGGCATTCAAAACAAGGATGCGTTTTTACCTCAGTGTGACACGTCGAGTTGTCCAACTGCCGAGCAGAAACAGTCGACTGGACAAAAAAACAGGTAGAAACGACGCCAATACTTTTACACAGCATGATTGAAAAATCCACTCGTCTCTGCCCCATATGACCCGCAAAACGTGGCATGCCTGTGTGCCTCCCCCCCTTGTCCGGATAACCAAGAAAACGTGGGGACGTGACGTGCCCCCGCTCCGAGCGAGCGGGCATAAGGAGCCGGGCGGGGGGACGACAGCGATGAGGGAGAAGATATGACATGTGACTCGACACAGGTCGAGCCCGGAATTTTCACGCTCCTGACGGGGAACTTGGGTTGCGTCCTCGTGGACCTTCCACATGGACGAGGCTTTCCTTGCGGACGGTGGACGGATTTCGTTTCGATGGACGCACTGCCACGCGATATCACAGGACATGAGAGTGTGTCGGGGAGGAGGGCTTTGTTCCATGATACGCGGACTTTAGATCTCATCCGCACTGTTCTGTTTCGACTCACCATTTTCCGCCACATACGTGCAGGCAGCCATGCGTGTCAGCTTACTTGGTACTGTTTTGGTGTCTGCCACGCTGTGGTCTTTATCTACTGCTCAGGTAAGACACATGAAGGATAAGTTGGTGCCGACGTATGTGGCACTGTGCGGGAGGCGCCATAGCCGATGAGGTGGAGAATCCTCGTCAGGCAAAGGCCGGTCACCAAGCGGAGCGTGCAATACCATGCCAGTATTTCGAGCACGATCTCAGAAGTAGAAGGATCACACGGCATTCTTAATTATGCCGGATGGCGGGTGCGGGGCGGGTGTGGTTTTGTGGTGTGTTCGCGCTGTATTACGACGCGGTCAAACCCCGCTCGATATCGCCGTGGGCTTGTCCACGACCTATGAATTCATGTCACAGAAGGAATAAGTTCAAGCCAACTGCACCCTGGTCGACGTCCCGGACACTGGTACATTTTAGTGTCTGGCTCGGCTCGCACGCGATGTCTTGTTCGTGTCACTCAGGATCGACCCCCGAGGGACTTACCTCCCGCTTTTTATTTCCCGCCTCATATCTTACCCCTCTTTCAGGTTAAGACCAGCCAGGGAGATTTGAAGCTGCAGACAGTATGGGACAATATTTGGGGCGTTGTGCAGGTGGTATTCCTGGCGGACGGTAAGGTGCTCACAGTCCACAAACCCGGGGAACTACATGTCTACAACAGTGTGGAGGCCAAGAGTCAGGTACGCGATAAGATAGAAGCAGCTCGGTGACTTGAGAATAAATCGAGAGAAGGAGAATGCGGCAGAGACATTGGGGAGGGCGTAGAATGTGACAGCCCGGGAATGCGTGTGTGCTGACTCGAACACTGAAGGTTCACTTCCCGTACGGTTCCCCCGACGGGAGGCGTCGATAGGTAACGCGTATCCCATCACCCTCTCATCACTGGTTTGTGTCGACGATAGCACAATCATCGTCGCCAGGAATGAGACAACATAAACACGCTCCCTTTCTCGTCTGATGCATTCCACAACACCACCCCAGGACTACGTGACGCTCCTCGATATCAAGGACCAAGTCTACTCCTGGTGGGACCACGGCCTCCTCTCTGCCTCTTTCCACCCCCAGTTCCCACAACAACCCTATCTTTACATTGCAGTAAGTAGAAGCAAAGAGAGGAGTGCTGTGAGAGCTCTGAGCCCCCAATAGATCCCGCTGGAGCATCCTGTGTCCACGAGTGTCGGAGTCGGTACACAATGGGATCTTACACTTCCCGGCATCGTTCCCCTCACCCCTGATCCCTCCTTTAGTACTCCTCCGAGTCTCCTGGAAACCCCTGGCAAGATCAGTGCGTGCCAGATCCTAGGAAAGTGGCCATGACTAACCCCCCAGACACGCGTCCCTATTGCAAGACCATGGCCAAACTTGTCCGTCTCAAGGTGCGTTCGCCTCCTCTCTTACTCGGGCGCAGGCTCACAATGAGTGACTGATACACCTTCTTTCCAATCCCAATTATGTTTTTTTACCCTGAAACTTACGCTTAAGACTAAGATCACAGCAGCCCCTTGCTCATCATTTCGTCTCCGTCCTACTTTGTCGTCCCTCTTTCCCTCCTTCCATCCTCAGGTCGATCCTGACCTCACCAGCGCGAAATTTGACCAAGAGCTCTTCCAAGACTGGTGCTCCAGCACGTACACGCACCACGTGGGGACGATCAACTGGCTGGAGGATGGGAGCATGATTTACGGGGCCGGCGACGGATCGCATTTCCAGGTAAGCCAGTCAGGGTGAGGCAGGGCAGGACGGGCCGGTTCAGGCGACTGGTCTCGGCCATCGATCTTACCAGTGAATATATCTCTCGCTCTCCCTTCTTCCCTCCCTAGGGGCTGGATCATGGCCAGCCTCAAGACGAGTGCACGGACCCCAAGGGCCCCAAGGACCAGGGTGTCTTCACCGCCCAGAAGGACGCTTACCTGCGCGGAAAATTCCTGCATATCTCTCCCGCGGCTGTCCTCAAGAACGGATACCTGCAGGGGGACCAAGACTACACCCAGATCAGCAAGGGCTCTCGGAACCCCTTCCGGACCACGGTCGACCCCAAGACAGGGGACATATACATCGGGGATGTCGGCTCGAGCGTGTGGGAGGAGATCAACCGAATCCCCAATCCGTTGAGCCCGGATTACAGGAAACCAAATTTCGGTGAGTAAGGGGAGGGAAGAAGAAGGCGGACGGGACGTGCAGGTATCGGTGATGCATCTTTGGCCCACCCACGCGCTTACCACCGGGTTTCTCTTGTCACGATGTGCTGTGCCCCTGTCCCTCAGGCTGGCCCTGTGTGGAAGGCGTTGATGCAGTCAGCGACATCTACCAGACATGGTTGCGCGCAGAAGGCCTTTTGGCCACGTGCCAGGACGTGTACGACGGGAACTTCACCAAGCCAGTCTTTTCCTACCGGTGCGTTCTTCTTTCTGGCAGCCACCACCAATGAAATTTCCATCCCATTCTGTAATCGAATTCCTTCGTTCCTAATCCGGTCGCTCGCCCTGTTCTCTTGCTGATTAGGTACGGTGCCGTGGACCCGGACTTTCCTGACGAATGCAAGGAGGCCGACGCCTCCATCAGTGGGATCACCTTCTACACGGGTAGGTGCTGCTGTCTTCCCTTTTCTCTCTCCCGTGCTGCATGCTGCCTTCACTTTCTTCCGATGTAGAACGTGTCGGTCCATGGAAGTGTCATGCACCCCACATCCCGCGTAATCATGACGCAACCGCTTAATCCTCTTCTGCAACAGGCGACAAGCTGCCATACAGGTTCCAGAACAAGCTCTTCTGGGTTGACTACAGCAAAAAATGCGGCTTTTGGTTCGACCAAACCGCGGACGGGACGCCTGATTTCTCGCACGCCCACGCCTTCATGACCACGACAGGGGCCCAAGCAGGTGGGGTCACGGACATCAAAACGGGCACGGATGGGTACCTTTACGTCGTCGACTACGCGGGCGGAAAACTCTATCGGTTCGGCGCTACGGACGACACGCGAATGGACGCACTCATGAACGGGGGAGGGCCCGAGGCGGTGGTGGGCGACACGAAGATGTGGATAGAAACGGCGCCTTCCACCTACAATTGGCAGTACGGGGATTTGGTCACCTACCAGCTCATGACTCCCCCTGGCTTCCCGGCCATCGACCCGGACAAGGTGAAGTGGCGAGTCACGAACGGGCACTGCGTCAAGAACCCGTGCACGGGGTCGAATGACTGCCATTTCCACGAAGTCTCCTTGACGAAGGACAGTCTGACGGGGATGAAAGGCTCGTTCCGGCCCTCCCCACACCCCATGGAGAGTTTCATCAAGATTCTTGGGACTGTGGAGATGCCGGATGGTTCTACGGAGAAGGTGGAATTCACGACACACGCTCTCGCGTACAATTACAAGCTGACCTCCGATCCCCCAGGCTTGCCTATCATTATCGACGAGTTCACATGCTTGGTCTCACCCTGCATCACGAGCCAAATGGCGAAAACGAACCCCGGGTTTGCAGCGCAGAATGTGCAAGTGTACGTGTTAGAGAGCAGAGAAGAGGGGAGAGGCTTTGACGGCGTCGCCTTCTTCAGTGCGGTCAAGCTACTTGTCCTTTTGTCACGTGCATCCCACTAAGAAATGCGCTCTGTCATTCCTGTTCTGGATACGGCAAATAATGCAAAAATACGAAACTCTGACTCGGACCTCTGTGCACCCCTCTCCTCTCCCCTTGAGCAGGTTTCAAGATGAAATTTACAAATTTGACCACTGGGTAGCCACCAGTGTGAGCACGGGCAGAGCGAAGGTGGTTGCCCGCACCATCTACGAGGAGACTGCCGACGGGGACTACGCCGTGGAAGCCCGTTATGTCAAGACGAAGATGGCCGCCATTGACGACCCCACGCTGGGGGTCCCTGCCAACGTGCAAGCGGATGGGGAATTCGAGCGTGTTTCCGTGACTTGGGAACCCCATGCCCCGGGGCCGAACGCGCCTGACTTCATCACGATCAGTATCAGAGACGCGACGACACACGAGCTGGTGAAAGAACACATGACTACGGCGGCCAAGGGGGCCGTCGTTCTCCCTCTCCCTTCCGCGCCTGCCGACTACACGGTCGACATGTCCTGGGTCTCGTCCTCCCGCAATGCTCGTGGCATCCGCACGTTGCCCGTCGCCTTCTCCAGTAAGGCCGAACTCACGACGGGGAAACTCGCATGCCTTGCCGGGACCCAATTTGCAGAGGAACTGAAGAGCTCACCGATTGCCGGCCTGGGCGACCAGTATCAGATCGCGCTCTTGGGGACCTATCCCACCACGCTCGCGCAGGGCCAACAGGTACGCTTGACCTTCGACGTGGTCTCGGCGACGGCTTCCCAATTGATGGTCAACATCCTGGACAAGAACGATTACTCCTGGCTCGCGGGGAAGGTCGTGAACATTCCTGCGAAAACGGAGAGGATTGTCGTCGTGGACTTTACCATCGACACAGAGGTAGGTTTGACTGTGCCGCCCGACTGTCTCCTTGACGCGGCCGATCCGCTTCCTTTACGCTCAATTTACTCCCTACTTTGTCTCCCCCAGGTGACTCACAAGGCAGAATATTTCATCGACGCCCTCCTCATTCAAGACGCGAAGGACTACACCTCTGCCCTGGTCGAAGACACCTCCGCTGGCGGAATCGTGGGGATCGCCGTGCCGGACGCCCCCCCAGTGGCGGCGACCACAACCATCCCTGTCCCTACGGGGACGACTCCCAATAGCCCCTTGCAACCGACGCAGCCAGGCGCGCTGGCAGGGCCAAGGAGGGAGCCCGGAGACGAGACACCTAAGCAACCGACAGCGGTTGTAGCGGCGGCAAATCCTTAGAAAGATTGGAGGACGGATGGGGTGGAGCAAATCAAACGGGCGCCTGGTTGTGGGTATATTTCCACACTCGGACGGGCCCCACGAAAGTGAGACCTCAACACAGGAAGCGGTCCTTGGGTGTAATAACAAGCGTGTCAGACGTAGGGGAGTACGAAGCTGACAGGAAAAATTCAATGACAAAGCATGACGGATGGTACTGAGAAGACTGGTGGAAAGAGACATGAGAGGAGCGAGACGACGAGAGCGAATAGTGTGGAAAATAGCTGTGCTTGTAACTTGTTCCACTTGTGGTGTAAGCGTATGCCTTGGCCTCCGCATTTTTGAGTCCTAGACTACACCACTTGCCTTGGATAATAAAAATCACCCCTTTAGAGAGCAAGAGAGGATAATGCCTGTCGAGGCACTTATATCCCTAACCAGCCCATCAATTTCGGGCTCTCTGAATGAAGCTGAGGAGAATTGAGTGACAACTCGATTATGAGAGCAGAAGTGGTAAGGAGAAGAGTGCAACCGGGGGTAAATCATATAGGGAGTCAGAAAAATAATTGGAGTCACCCTCAGGCAGCAGTCACCGATGGGCTGCGTAGCGCAGGATGACAGAGTGAGCATACGAGCACAGAGAGAAAAACGATAAGATCCAACGGGTAAAAAAGTCGGACAGGGGGGTTCGTTGTCACTTGACCCCCCGGCGTCTTTTGATTACATGACCGGTGGGACTTTGCATTCTTTTGCGCTGACAGGGGTACATGACAAAGGCTGTAAACCTAGTAGATATACACGGGAATCGAAACTCACACATATGGGGAACCGGCGGCGGTGACACCAATACTGATCCTGTCCCGTACACGGGGACTTAAACGGGTTTATTGTAGGCGTGGCTGTATGTGAGGACACGGGCATGTTTCGCCAGCTGGGTTCTCTCTTGGCTTGAAGACCCGCCTTTTTCTTATATTTGGAAATGATCGTGTCGCCCGCCGGGAGAACAAAAAAAACTTACATAGGGTAACGTCAGGAAAGGACATACAAATTCTTGAGAGTGATTTTTTTATCTGCGAGAAAATAATCGCGTGATGCTGTGACACTGGTCAAACCGTTCCCGTCATGACGTCGACCTATCTTTTTACTCTTGCCGGCGTTCCCCTCAACGATAAGATGCTCCGTTCCTGAATGCCACCCTGCATGAACGATACGACACAGCCCATCAGGCGGTCGCATTCACCATGAATGATCTCATCCTCGACACGTATTAACAGTCTTTCCACAAATCGTGGGCCCGACGAAGCCTTACTTTGTCTACCCAACGCACGAGCCATATTTATAATCCGGGGTAACGCAGATGACATTACACAGGTTTTGCCACGTGCCTCCCATTGTGTGAGCGCATGCACCCTTTCCTTTTCCCCCACTGTCCCTTCCTCTATCCATCTCCATATCTCTTTCCTCTCTTCCTCTCTCTCTCTCACTGGGGCACAGCGCTTCGATCCCCCCCCCATGAAACTGACAAGCACACACCGCCGGACTCAGGAAGGCGGCTGCCTTGACACAGCACGGGCTGCATAACTGTGATGTTGCTGCTCGGGGAGACTACTGCTTTCGGTCGATTCCACCCGACTGTCACCCTGAGGCTCAGCTAGCGCGGTCGCCGTGACAGGACCCGCCGCGCTACTTCCTGTCACTTGGGTGCCCTCAGACTTCCCTTTCTTCCCTCCGTCCGCCTTCTCACCCCCCTTCACTGACTCACGGTACTTGACCAAATAATGTTTCAGAGGCTCGACGTATTTGTCGAAGCCCAGGGTGCTCATGGCCCAGAGGAGATCGTCCCCGTTGATCGTCTTTCGCTTCTCCTGTTGGCATTTGTCGCTGGCTTCGGAGGTGATGAAAGAAATGAACTCTGAAACACATTCTTGGACGGTTTCTTTGGCGTCCTTGGCTATTTTGGCATTCGCCGGCTGCCCGGATTAGTGGCGAGAGAGGGAGCACATGAGTGAGGAAAGAGAACATGGTAGAAGAGGATGGGAACAGGAGACTTGTGGGACAAAACAAGGTCTATCGGCGACAGATGTTGGGACATCTAGAAGGAGCGCACTATTAGGATGCGTCACGACACTTACCAAAGACTTCTTCATTATCCGACTGATGTTGGCAATGGGCAAATATCTGTCTTGTTCCCGGACCTCCTCCACGCCGGCGCCACCAACACGACCCCCTGCCTCGTTGGCTCCCGCCTCATCCATGCGCACCGTCTGATATCCGTGCCTCACCTGTCGGTATCAAGGGCCGAGTTAAGGCCGTGCTGGAGTGTAAGCGGGGCGGATATCAATGCATCCAGAGGTTTCTTCTAGGAGGCAGTCTGCGCATCAAGTAGCTGCCCTGCGTGTGATATTCACCGTCCTTATTCCTTCCCCTTATCCTCACGAAGACAACGTCATCCCGAGCATGACCATGCTGTGGCTAGTGCAACTGCTCACATCATCCATGCAGGACGGCCCCGAGCGGCGAGAACGCTTGTAGTTCTTCCCCAAAGGTGGAGTGTTTTTTCGCTTCGGCCGCTGGAGCTCGCCGCTTCCATCCTGACGACGCCTCGCCCGGCCCTTGACCACATCTTCCATTCCCTGCCTAACCTTGGTTTGGAATCAGACTCATGCACATTGGACGATGCCACCATATACACGTTTCCCGGTCTTTGTCAAATTTTCTGGCTTTGTGCAAGTGTCTGATTGTCTTCCACTGTGCTGCCCCGCCAAGCCGGCAGGCTACTCTTGGTTCTCCGCTCTGTTTTTTCATTTTGTACGCGATTTACTTCCCTTATACTGTACACAGCAACGAAATGTCCTCCGCGAATGAAGAACGGTACAAGGCCGCCATGGCCAACGCGGTGAAAACCATAAAATCACAAAAGGAACACATCGCAGATTTAGAGGCCAAGCTAGCGGCCACGGAGGACCGGATCGAGGAGTTGGAAGGGGCATTGGAGGAGCACGGTCTGCCGGTGCCAGGAAAGAGGAAGCGCGATGACTACGAAGACGAAGCAAATGGGAAAATGGACGTGGATGGGGCCGGCAATGGCGGCGGCAAGAAGGCCAAGGCGTCGAAGAAGCTCCCCACCGTATGTCAGTTTGAGTTTGTTGCGCACGTCCTTTCTTGTTTCCCTCTTGGTCGTTATTAGTGCATTGGGTCGTGATAGACAAAATAGCGGGCATGGCGACGTACAGTGTTCATGAGTCTGACAAGTCGTGGACGCCAAGGGTTGTGAAAAAAGAGAATGGAGCGTGCTATATGAAAAAGCGCTTCATGCTTTTCTGGTCTGTTGCCCTTTGTGTGCAGCACACCTTGCACTGACTCCTAACTCCAACACAAATCACAGAATCCCCAGGAGCATGAGTCTTCCAAGCACTTCACAGCCAAGGATATCTTGAAGGTGGGAAAGAGAACCCTCCCCACCCAAAGAAACGCTGATGAAAGTGGCACGCAAAGTGCCACTTTCGAGAGGCCAGCAAGTGATGAGAAGGGGGGGACAGAGCTGGGAGGATCGGAAAAGGGCAAAGGGAAGAGTCCGAACCCGAGCGAGCGGCTCCCAGAAGCAGGAAGAGCAAAGGACGACGGGCCGCCGGCCGGTAAGGAGGTCGAGGAGGAGGGAGGGGCGACGACCCTGCTTGAGGAGGTGGGACTCCTGTGGGGCATGGTCAAGGACCGGCCCTTTGCGGAATCCAAGTTCACCCAGCTTGCCCTGGACCGTTACGTCTTTTGCCGGGAGATGCCCTCACTGACTGAGAGCAAGATGGACGCAGGCGTCGAGCGCATGGTGCTGTTGCTCCGAGAGGCATCCCTTGTGCCCCCCCAGATGGCCTGCCACCGGATTCTTGTCACCTACAAACGGAGGATGGCGCAAGCGCTGCGAAAGGACCGGCACGGGTACTGGTTGCAGGACCCTGTGTACAGGAATGCCGAGGCGGGACGGTTGCTGGGCGTGGCGGCCGCGGTGGTGTTGCGTCTGTGCGACGAACGTGACTACGGCGCCTACTTCATGGAGCTGGTTCTGGACGAGCTGCTGCAGCAGTTGTACAAAGTGGTGAAGGACATGGGCTCCCAGGGGCGCTACGCGGGGGGAGGGGAAGCAGGGGGGAAAGAGGCACGGGAGAAGGACGAGGATGAGGAAGAGGAAGAGGAGGAGGAGGAGGAGGAGGAAGAAGAGGAGGAGGAGGACGGAAAGTCAGGAATAGGGGAGTTGAAGGAAAGATCGAAAAGTGGGGAAACCCCTCCCGGCGAAAAGGGCAGCACACGGGCGGAGACGGATCATGAGAAGGAGCGCGAGAGGGAGCTGGCCCTCCGGCGCCAACGCGACGGGTTTGCGGCGGCCGCCCTCTTGGTCAATCTCTGCAAGGAAACGGGGGGCTTGGGCCGGGCGCGGGCGGTGGTTTACGACGTGTGCCTCTTGAACGGCCGTCTGGCCCCCCTGGGCCCTTTGTCCGCATTCTTCCATTCGTGGCCGGCTGTCTTGGGCGATCCGGACGGGGTCATGGCGCGGACCCTGCTGGTGTGTTTCCACGAGGCTTACAAACACCAGCGGGACGCCCTCAAGGCCTGCACGCTCGCGAGAGGGGAAGGGAAGAAAGTCCCGGCGCCTTCCAAACCCGCCGCGGAAGTCCCCATGACCCTGGCGGGGTGGGGGGGGCAGGCCGAAGGACCAGGCACGAAGGAAGGATCGATCCGGGCAATGGAAGGGAGCATGGAGGCGCTGGCGTGGGTGGCGGAGATGGCCTACGACGGTTTCTCCCGGTATGTGATGGGAAGGAAGAGGAAGGAGAAAGGCGCGGACGAGGAAGGGGTGGAAGCACCGGAGGTGCTGGCGGAGGAGCTGCTGCAGAAGTTGGCGGTGAGGAGGGTAGAGGAGGGGGCGGAGGTTGACGGGTCGAGGCCCGTGGATGCCGAGAGAATGGAGGCCCAGACGGAAGAGGCAGTGCGGGCCCTCGTTCTCTTGGCCAGCGTCCTTCCCTTGGAGTGGACGGAGCGGCGGATCTTACAGGAGTTTGCAACAGGAGAGCTGGACGTACCTCCGGGGATGCGC
>NW_005803844.1:0-4641 GCF_000240725.1 Microchloropsis gaditana
CTGCCTTCCAAGACGCCCTGAGGACGGTTGCCGACCACCTCCTGCTGGGTTTCCCCCTGACTGGAGCCAGGACGATCCGGCCGCACGGGCACGGTGAAGAGCGCCTGGAGGGGGGAGAGGAAGGGGTGCGTGAGTGCTCGCCAGCCTTTCCTCCCCTCATCCCTCTTCATTTTCCCTCCTAGCCGTTCCATGCGTGCTCGCCAGCGTCCTACCCCCTCATCCCTCTCCCCTTCTCTCCACATGCTCTCTTGTCGTGGAACCCTTCCTCCACTTTTTACCTCTTTATGCGGGGGAAGTCGCACCCGCAAGTCGCCCCATGCCTCTTCCTCGTCAACCCAACCACCCTCCCTCCCTCCCTCCCTCCCTCCCTCCCTCCCTTCCCCCCTTTTCTTCTTCAGGAAGAGGTTAGCGACGCTGAAGGAGAGGCTGACGGAAACGCTTGGGTGCCAGAAGGGAGGCGGGGGGGAGGTCGGCGGTTAGTCAGAGAGGGAGGGAGGGAGGGAGGGAGAGAGGGAGTGAGAGAGGACAGGGCGGGCCACGGGGGGAGAGGGATGAGCGGGAAGACACAGGTCTCCTCGGATGCCAGAGTCTTCGATTGCGACGGGGGGTAGACAAGGGTGATGAGGCGGAGGAGGAGAAAGAAGAAGGGGAGGACGGGAAGGAGGAAAGGGACGAGGAAGAAGGCAGGTGCCGTAGCAAGCCCCGCCGGGAGGGGTTCTGGCCTGGAAAGGGGGAGAGGGAAAGGTGGGACTGTGAGGGAGGGAGTGAGGGGGGAGGGAAGTAAACCTGGCAGGGGTTGGACGCGCGGGTCTGTGGGAATGAAGAGGGGGGGGAAGGCAGCCCTGCATGATGGATCACAAAGATGGGGGGGAAGGCAGCCCTGCATGATGGATCACAGGTCTGGAAGGGGAGTTTCGAAAGAGCAGATTTTTTCACGCACCCTCCCTCCCTCCCTCCCTCCCTCCCTCCCTCCCTCCCTCCCTCCCTCCCTCCCTCCCTCCCTTCCTTCCTTCCTCCTTCTTCCTCTCGCCTCCCCATGTCCTACCACTCATCCACCGCGTGCTCCTCTCCTTCGCCTGCCACATCCGCTTCACGTTCAATCCGAGGGCAGCGGCTACTGCACTCTCCTCCCCCTCTCCTTTCTGTCGTGCGCAGAGGGAAGCACGAAATTGAGCACGCAGGCAGAGAGTATTGTAGTACGCAATTCGAGAGTCTGTTTTGCACGCATGTGCCTTCCGCATTGCTTGGGACAGGGTGCATCACATGGGGTGAGGGGATGGACGCATTGTCGAGGCAGGAAAACACGAACAGGGATAAGCCGTCACAATCGCCACTCACGTGCTGGCTACGCCATTCTTCCCGCCTGCTCTTCGCTTTCCTATCCTTGTGCCTTTTTCTGCTGTCGATTTCTCCTTCTTCTTCTCCCAGGGCGATGTAGCAGACTTGACAGACGCGCTTTTTGACCCCCTCACGGTGCGTTAGAGACACTTCAAAGGGCGAACAAGCAGCACAGACGAGACGCAAACATTGCCGGCAATGGTGTCGACGTCGTGTCAATGTGAATCTAAAATATATAAAGGTCAATTTCACGAGTATGCAGGCACGAAGGTCTTGAGAACAAGGAAATCACGAGGGTTTGAAGGGGAGGTGATCAAAATGTCAATGCGCACAGGATGCCTCACCTTTTCCCGCAGCTAAGACAGGCAGGCGACGCGGAGTCTTTCATCCATTCCGTCTCCTTCTCGCGTTGACCTCTGGCACGGGGAGAATGTTTGCTCATGCGGCCTTTTCACTTTACTCCTACACCGACAGATCGCAAAGAGTCCTGAGAAATGTTGGGAGAAGGTCGATGTATTTTAAAAACAGTATCAGGCATGTACAGCAACGCCTGTACTTTGCTCTAGTCGTGAAATTTAACAAAAATAATTTTCAACCGTGACAACGATGTTAAAATTGGGTTAGGAGGGTAATAAATGTCAACGTTGAGAGCTTGAAGGATACTGGAGCTCGCTGTCCTTGGAGCTGGGCGGATGGGCGCCGCCTCGGGCGCATTTAGAAAGTAGTTCGACCAGCTTCAAATGTTTAGGAGACATATGGTCTTGATAGCATATTCAAATCCTTGTGGAGAGCAATAGCCACAGCATTGACGGCATTTGTGTTGAATGGACTAGGAATGGCCGACGTCCTTATTTGCTTCGACCCGACCGTGTCAAAATTTGAATCACGGCACGTTACACTGTTCGGAAAAAGCACTTTAAAAGCAAAGAGGAAAAATCATGTCCAAGGGTCTCCATCGAGGAAGATGCAGATTCACAAAATTTTCTTTTGAGAGACTTAATGAGTATTTTTATTTTAAAATGTCTTTCGGCATTCTTTTATGTTATCGCAATCCTTATGAGAAATTATTAACCTCCCCGTCCTAGCCGTTTTGCCGCATTTCTCCAACGATTGGTCAATCTAATGTGGAAGTAATAAAGAAGAGAAGTATGGGTATCAAGAGCAGCATTACTGATCCCTTTTATTTCATTTCTAATGTTTCAAAAGAAGACACGGGACTTCATGAATCTCCATGTCCAAGCCGTATGGCGTAGCAAGGAGATCGGTTGAGGGATTGCGAGCACTTTCTTTCTTCAAGCATTTGAAACACATGATGAAAGAAACTGTTTCACTTATTTATGTAGCTTAATAGATCCTCAGCAACACATAAATTCACACCAGCCCTTTCATCAAAAGTCTAGACGCATAAGAAAAGTCGCTTGTATGTTTCCTTCGAAAGCTTTTCATGTAATTATCTCTTCACTTTATGATAACTTTAGATCCAGACATAGCAATGCTGTTAGCCACTTCCACGCGCAATATCTTCCAACTTTTTCTATGCCTTTTGGCCTTCTCGCCTGGCACCTTGTCCCAAGGAATTTACCAGCCGATCAACAGCATCGATTCCCTTGGGGGGACGAAATCCGAACATGCCTTTCGGTTGACGCCAGACCCCATCAATGGTACTTACAAATATCTGGCAGGAATTTTTCAGAGTCCCATCCTATCTTCTTCTTCTCCTTCCACCGTTGCTCCTGTGACGGCGCTGCAGAATGTCACAACACCTGATGCTGAAGGAGCCTTGCTTCTTAAAATCCGGCATTTAGATAATGCTGTTATCTGGGCGCTTGCCATGGGTGGAGACACCGGCGAGAACAGGGGGTTCGACGTTGCTGTAAGCCTCGATGGTGCAGCAGTCTATGTCGTGGGTGAGTTCACGTCGACGCATTTCCAGCTCGGGCCTTATACCTTTCAAAGGGAAGGCACCTCGGATGGATACCTTGCTAAAGTGGATGCCGGCAATGGGAACGTCTTGTGGGCGCGCACATTCGGAGGTATCGAGGCGGACTCAATTAAAAGCGTCGTGGTAGAGCCTACCTCAGGAGATATCATTGTGGGGGGAGATTTCTATTCGCCCGTTGCAGCATTCAATAACGACAGTCACATGCCGGACGTGGGAGCCCGGACCCTCACCCGCGTAGGACTATCCGACATCTGGGTGGCTAGACTTGGGGCCGAGGACGGAATTGTCCAGTGGGTAGGACAACTGGCTGGCCCACGCTCCCAAGTCATGGGGATGAACACCACGTACGGTCAGTTCCCTCACGCCTTCGAAGCGCCGGGGCATTCCTTGGCGGTGGACGAGGCGAACAATTTGTATGTGACCGGCGCGATCAACAGCTCCAGACTCACCTACAATCCGGGCCAACCCGGGAGCAACAGCTTCTGGAGAGAGCGACCGCGCCTCCAAGGAGACGGCGTCGTCCTGAAACTGGCATGCGACACCGGAGTGTTTGGGTGGGGGACGGTTTTTGGAGAACTGAGCGGCAATAATTTCGGGTACACCGTCGCCGTGGCTCCCAACAATGGCAGCAGCGATGTCTTCGTCGGCGGGGCCTTGTCTGGAACACCGATTGTGTTGGACACATCCGTTAGAGTCTATCTAGACGAAAACAACACCATATTCGAAGACTCGTTTGCCTATGTGGCCCGCTTCGCCGTCGCAGACGGATCCCTCCGGTGGGTGAAGTCTCTGGGGTTCTCCCCGGGAGACCGCGTCCTGAGCCTGGCCGTCGAAACTTCTAGAAATGTAGTCCACGCGGCGGGCTTCGTGACCCAAAGCGCGTTGCCCTTCGGTCAGCAGTACGGAGGCACGGCGAGTGACGCGACCACGGGCGACGGCTTCCTGTGGACCCTGCAGCCGGACGACGGGGAGGTCATAGGGGGACGGGTCCTAGCAGGGGAGGGGCAGGAAGTGATCCACAGCGTGAGTGTCTCCCCTGGATTCATTCATTTGTGCGGGTCCTTTTCTTCCGCCACCGCACAGCTTGGGAACGGTCCGGGTTTCGTCCTGACAAATGCCAATGCGACGGGGCTCACATCGGATATGTGGTGGGCGAGCCTGGTGGCGCCCCTGCCGGGGTCACCCAGTCCTCCTCCCACTACTCCCCCCGCAGGCCTTCCCACTGCTCTACCGACACAGGTCTCTACCATCATCCCTACAAGGATGCCCACGATCGCCTCCACAATAAGTCCCACATCGAGTCCAACATCTCCCCTTACGACAGTACCTACATCCACGCATACGCCCTCTCCCACCGCCTC
>NW_005803844.1:5537-6046 GCF_000240725.1 Microchloropsis gaditana
CCCTCCCTCCTTACCATGAGGGGTGGGCCGGCAGCTGTAACCTTTCCGCTTCCCTCTTCCAGGAAAGCTCGCTTCCTCCCTCCTCCTCATAGACTGTCTGCTCCTCCTCCTTCCCCTCCTCCTTCTCCCCCTGATCGTGTCCCTTCCCTCCTCCTTTCGAATTTCCCTTCGCCTCCTCCTTTCCATCTTGTTCCTTCTTCCCTCCTAATCCCCTGCCCTTCCCCTCTCCCTCCCTCGCTTCCTCCCCCCACGCCCAGCCTTTCGACTGGGCAAAGCCATCCTCCGCCATCCGCCAATGAATTTCCTCCTTGAGGAAAAAAGAATGGGAGGGAGATTTGGAGGGGAAATCAGCGGAAAGTGGTGGGGAAGGGAGGAAGGGGAAGCACGTGGATATAGAGGGGGAGGGAGGGCAGGCGCGGAAGGGGATGAGTCGGGAGGGGGGAAAAGAAGGGAAGAATGAGGAATGGAGCCCCAGGAATGGGAAGCATGAGGAGCTCGGGGAGAGGAGG
>NW_005803844.1:6088-7848 GCF_000240725.1 Microchloropsis gaditana
AGGGAGGGTGAAAGGGGAGGAAAGAGGGAGGATTGAGGAGGAATTGGCACGGCTCGCTCCACGGACCTGCATGAAGCGTAAGCGCGCCAGCAAATTTTCCTGTAGATGCTGCTTCTCCTCCTCCCTCTCTTCCTCGTCGCTATCCTTCTCCCCCTCCTCTTCCTCTTCCTCCTCCTCCTCCTTCTCCTCCTCTTCCTCTTCCTCTTCTTCTTTTTCCTCTTCTTCTTCTTCGTCCTCCATCTCCTCCCTCACCACATCCTCCACCCCCTCCTTCTTGTCTCCCGCTGCCTCCTCCCCCTCCCTTTCCTTCTCCCTCACCTCCAAATCCATCATGGTTTCAAGGAGGTCCACGCTGTGGAAGAAAAAAATGCATTTGGGGCGTCGGTACTCCTTGCTAGACACTTCCAAGATCGCTAACGGTGGCCGTTGGTCTTCCTCCTCCTTGTCCGACCCGATCAGGGAGGAAGGAGGGGGAAAGGAGGACGGGAGGGAGGGGCCGGAAGCGGATGGGGGAGAGGATGGAGGAGCAGGAATCGGATGGCTCCATTGGTTTGAGTGTACCTCCAGCCTGTCCTCTCTCTCGCCCTTCACTCCTTTTCGCCCATCTTCTCTCTTCCCTCCTCCTCCTCCTCCTCCTCTTCCTCTTTCCCCTCTTCCTCCTTCCCTCTTTCCTTCCGCCTTCCGCCATGGTCCCGGTCGCCGCGAAGGAGAGGGGCTGATGAAGCGGGAAGGAAGGATGGTCAGGTGCTGAATGCTGGCTAGCGGGATCTTTGAGGACAGGGAAGGATGGAGAGAGGGAGGGAGGGAGGGAGAGGAGGGGGGGAAAGATGGGGAGGTGTTCGGCGATAGCGTGACAGAAAGACTTGTAAAGCAGATCGTGGTGATGAGGATGGAAGGATAATGAGCATGTAAGGCACGGTGAGAGGAAGAGGCTTCCATGCTTACCTGCCACGGCAAAGGGACGCTCATCGTCCTTTCCCCTCCTTTCCTTCCTCCTCCTCCTCCTCCTCCTCCCCTTCCTCCCCTTCGCCGGTCCCTGCTTCCTCCCGTCTCCATCTGCATGCGCGCTTCGTCCCCTTCCATCCATAATGAAGTCGGCGGCGCGTACGGGAAGAGGAGTAAACGGTGCGAGGTCAAAAGCAGCACTCCTCGTCCCCTCCCCCCTCCATTTCCATCACTCCCTCCACGTGTCCCTCCTTGTCCCCCCCTTCCCTCCCTTTCTCCTTGCGGTAGCCCTTCATCCCTGTGAGAAGAGTAAAACACCGATGAGATCCCACAGCCCCGGGCTTTTACGCTCTCTCTCCCCGCCTCTCCATCCCTTGTCCTCTTTTTCTCCCTTCGTCTCTCCCCTCCCCAAACCTACCGGTTCATCATGCGCACACACGGAAAGGCTTCCAGGACCACCTCATCCCGGGGCATCACGACCCGCCCTCCTTCCCTCCCTCCTTCCCTCCCTCCTTCCCTCCCTCCATCGTTGAAAAGCGACGCTCGCCACAAGGGTAGCGAAGCCGTGTCCGTTTTGTCAGAGAGAGATGAGTCAAACAACGACTTGAGGGTAGGAGGGGGAGGGGGAGAGGGCCATAGGTCTCGCCTCCTTCCTTCCCTCCCTCCCTTTTTCCCTCCCTCCCTTCCCATTGTGCCGGTATGACGGGGGGGACGAAGAGGGGAAGGTACAAGGGAAGGGAGAGGAGGGACTAGGCCAGGAGCACTGCGTCGATCGCGGGCCAAAGTGGAAGAGAGGGTGGGATGGAGGGAGGGCG
>NW_005803844.1:9510-10490 GCF_000240725.1 Microchloropsis gaditana
CCCGTCAAGGCCGTTCAGGCCTTCTCCTTGGATGAAGATTTCTGAGGGAAGAACGCAGGCGAGGGTAGAGAATTTGAGAAAAGGGCACAGTAAAAGGCAACAACCCGCACCTTCTTGGAAAAATCGTGACGGCGGCCTTCGTCAGGGTACTTTTTTCCTTGTCAACTCCCTAGCTAGCGATACATATCATATTATATCGTTCCTACTTTCTACCCCAACCTCCCCATCTTTCTCAGGGATCGAACAGTTCGGCAATCAATATCAATATAATCTCCTTCCTTGCTCCCTTCGATTTCTCCCATTCTCTCTCTTATTTCCTATCGGTCGACTTTCCCTCCTCAGCCTCTTTCCCACACGAAGCTATCTTCTTCTCCAACTCCCTCACTCGTGCTTCTAGAAGCTTCTCCCGCAGGATCGAAGGAGGGAGGGAGGCAGGAAGGGGGGGCGGGAGCGAGGAGGACGTGGAAGGGGAGGGGGAGGAAGAGTGCATGTCTCGCCAGAGGGAGAGATGCCAGGGCTGTACGCGCGGGTACAGCCGGAAGGGGGGGACGTCTAGGAAAAGGGAAGGAGAGAAGGAGGGAAGGAGGGAAGGAGGATGGGACGAAGGAAGTGAGGGCGGCGGAGCAATGCACAGACATCAAGTCGTCATATATGTCTGGCTGACAGCATGAAGATATCTCCCCACAAGAAACCCAGTTCCTCCCTCCCGCCCTCCTCATCTCTTCCCCTCCTTCCCTCCATCTCCTTCACCACCATGACGCACCTCTCCCCGCATACAGAACGTTCCGGAACCTTCCATTCTTCTCGGCCCTGACCACGTCCCAGACCGACAGGGGAGGAAGGGGGGGAGGAAGGGGGGAAGGGAGGGAGGGTGGGAGGGCCTTGGCCTCCTGTCGCTCCAGGTCCGAGTCGTACGAGAAATTGACGCACCACCGGGAGGCAGCGGCTTCCGCGAGGAAGAGGAGAAGGGTGGACGAGAA
>NW_005803844.1:10500-10710 GCF_000240725.1 Microchloropsis gaditana
GAGAAGGCGAAAGAGGTGGGGTACCTGAACAGAATGGGCACAAAGGAGGAGAGGAGGAGGGAGTGGGGATGAGGAAGCTCAGAGGAAAAGGGATGGATGGAAAAACTAGGAGGGATTACGAGGAAAGGCAACGGGCTCGCTTCAGCTGAACGACAAGAGGCAAGGAAGAGAGAGCGCGAAGGAAGCATGAAGACGGCCCCCTCCCTCCCG
>NW_005803844.1:10804-17929 GCF_000240725.1 Microchloropsis gaditana
ACAAAACGCCTGACGGAAGCAAAGGGAGAAGGAAAATGGGACGAGAAAGGCGGAAAGGAGGAAGGAAGGAGGAAGGAGGGGAGCGATAAAGAGACCTTGAGGACTTGCGGGGTGAGAAACCCACCGACCGCGGCGATGCCTGCCAGCTCCACAAGGCGCTTGGGGGCCTCCACCTGAAGGCGTGGAGGGGAGGGAAAGAGGGGAAGTAGGCGAAGCGAAAGGGGGAACGACAACCGCAGGGCAACGGCGCGCACGGGGAAAAGAGGGGACGCGACGAATCAAGGTCAGGAAACTGCAAAGCCCGGCTGTCCAATCTTCCACAGACAGGGACTCGAGGAGCACGTGGAGGACCAACGAGCCACGTTGACCTTGCTCTCTCCCCCAGGCTGGAAGAGAGCAGGTCTCACCGAGTATCCTCCCTCGCTCTCCCCCTGTCCCCCGACCTAGAGGAGGTCATCTCCCATTTCCCTCCTCTCCGCCCTCCTGACACACCAAGGAGAAGAGGGAAACAGCGTCCATCTTTGATTTTACGCACCTTTCGGTAGATTTTTGCCTGTCGCAATGCTTCCTCTTCGTTCGTGGCCGAGGCCGGTCCCGCTTCCCGCTGCAGCGCTGCCTTCTCCTTGCCTGCCTCGTTGTGCGGGTTGCGTGGGCCCCTGGACTCTTTCGCGCCATTTTTTCCCTTCTTCTTGAGTTCCTGCTCTTTGGCCCGACGGTTGCTCTCCCGGAGGCGGCGGCGACGGGCTTTGGGGTTCTCCTGAGAGAGGGAAGAAGGAGGGAGGGAGGGAAGGACGGAGGGAGAAAAAGTGGGAGGGAGGGAAGCGGAAAGGGTCTCGGACATGGTAGGGGCCACTTGCCCCTCGCTTTCCTCCTCCTTTCCTGTCGTCCGCTCCCTCCGATCCTCCCCTCTCCAAGACAGCACATCCTACTTCAAGCTCTCATCATGTATCGCCCTGCTCCTGGTCCCAGTCACACAGTCCTAACTTGGCTCACTCTCATCGCATCACCTCCCCCCCCACCCTAAGCATACAGTGCGTACCCCCCACCTTACTTGAACCACCCTCCTATCCTCCAGGCCCTCCCTAAGAAACCTTTCCTCGAAAATAATGCCCTTGACAGCCTTCCTTCCCATCTGCCCTATCTATATCCAGCCCCTTCCTCCTCTTCTTCCTTCCTCCCTCCACTTCGCCTTGCGCCTCCTCCTCATCCAGTCATCGCCTCCCCAATGCCTTGCCTTCCATCTTCCCCCCCTCCCTTCCCCCTTCCCACTCGACAACCTACCGTAAAAAATTCCTGCTCCAATGCCGCCAAATCCGCCTCTGAAAACTCCAATTTTTCGTCTTCTGCCCCCAATCCTTCATGTCTTTTCCCCTCATCTTCCCGCGCACTCGGGTCCGCCGGCCTCGGCTCCCCCGCCCCCTTCGATGCCATGACGCCGGCATGGCGCTTGGGCGGTAGCCACATATTTCCGTGATGGTACAAGACAGGAGACGACGGGTACGGGTAACCTAGGAATTGTGGCGTGGAAAAGCATAGCTGAAAACCGCATGATCACTTTTTTGTGGTAAAGGTTTTCATGGTGGGAGGGTGAAAAAGGGAAAGCAAGAAAAGGTACAGAAAAAAAGCATCCGGCAAGAGGCCATGAAATGGTCGTCTCTACATTCGTATTTCGGCGTAGAGGAGACTCACGAAGGAGAAGGGGGAGGTACAATAAACACTCACCTCGACATTGATGGTGCAAGGGCTGCTTCTGCCCTGCCCGTGGTCCTCCTATTCCAAGCAATCCCGGCCCACTGAATCCACGCGATTGAAAGGCCCCAACACCGGCACGATTCAATGCATACAGCGTCCTGATGGCCCACAAACCTAGTAAGGAGGAGCACCGCCGCTTATGCATCGCTTTCTCACGCGTCGTCCTCCCCACAGCCACTGCGGACGGACACCAGCGAAAAATGGCACAGTAGGGTACTCAAATCTTGTAAAGGTGTGTTCTGAATATCACATTGTTACATAAATGAATGTAGAAAGAGTACTCCATCATTATTGATCGTGACACTTGCCTATGCATTACGCTTCAACTTTCACCGCCACCCTCAATTTTGTCCAGCCCCCCTTCTTTACATCAAGAAAAAATCAACGTTGTCAGTATACACTGCCGTCCAGCAATGAGCCGTATTCTGACGAATATTGTTGTTTTGATGCCTCTTGAGTGCTACAGCTCGCATTATCTGTCGGTGTTGGGCTCATATTGAGCGGCAGTACGCTCTTGCAGTCAGAGTATCGCCGATGCCTGGAGGGCACTTCGCATGTGTACCTTGAATGACACAAATGTAATTTTAACCCGCTCCCACGCTCCTCACACGCAGACTCGACGAAATAAATGACCACCAACTCCAACGATGGGAGCAGCTATGGAAGCTCAGGTCCTTCCAGGCCACCAGCATCACCTCCCTCCCGTGTCGATGGGGAAGAACTCGCTCCCTCAGCGTCCCGCCCCTCCCCGCTTTGCTTGGATGGGGAGGCCACTGACGCCGCCGCAAAAATGGAAAAGGAAGATGCTGCTTCGATCATCGGCGTAGCAGGGGCCTCCGGAACGCCTTCGTTGGAGAGCACCGTGCCGGAAGGGAATACGACGGAGAAGCCTCCAGAGGAAGACGTGGATTTGAGTAACTTGATGACCCTATTATTTCAGCATCTTCGCACTGATGAGGGTCGGGCTGAATTCCAACGCTTGGTCGATGCCGAGGAAGCGAAAGAAGGCGCAGAAGAACGCCAGGAGGTGAAGGATCGGGAAGAGATTGACAGACCGAGAACCGAAGGTGGAGACGCGGAGGACGGGCATGCAGCTTCGTCGGTTACGACCGTGGAAAGCACATAATTCTACGTTTCAGACTTTCTAGCGTAATGTTGTAATGAAGAGCTTTGTAATTTTGCTTTACACAAAATCAGAAGCAATCGAGCTTGATGGGTGGCTTTGAGCCAGCGAAGCGAAAATTGCATGTACAACCACAAGAGTATGCGACGATCTTTTCTTTTCTTTGTCTCCGTAGATAATGAAACTATTAATATGCGGGGCTTTTTGTAGACATGATTCCCAGAATATAATCGCATTACGACCTAGAAGCCCTTCCCGATGCTTTAACGCTGCGTCTACCACTATCACAGCTGACAGAGATGATGACGCTGCAAATGGTTGTATTCTAGGTCTTCCTCGCAGCGACGTGTGATTAAAATCTATTTTTCGTTCACACGATGAGATATTTTTCGGGTTTTAAAACTAATTACCCTGAAATGGGAAATGGGACAATTCTTGGAAGAACGAAATGGGCTCTGCGCACAAAAAACTTTTCACCTTCGCGCATCAAAATTACGGGCTCAGAGTCGATCCACCCTGAAAGAAGCGCCATCCATGCATTTTTCTCTACTTCATGTCCATCACGTGCTCCAAATTTAGAGTATCGTGGCTTGAGACTTACTTTACCCTGGTGCTATTCACTGGTGCATGGGCCACTGATGTCACCCCAAACGTGTCAGTCTCAAGTAGGAACACATACCGTATTCACATTAAAGCGATGTCAGACCGATTTGTAATGCTTCGATTCTTATCCACTATCTAGGCAAAGACCATACAAGCGAAATAATTTGGTTTGTTTTTTTTCTTCTCTTTTTTTTTTAACCTCCCCGTACCGCCGCGCCTGCGGCGACGCAAGGCTGCCCTCTGGATATTACGGGATCGTAGACACAGAGCACTGGGAATACTTTTCATCTCCTTGTCGGACTGAGTTCATCGTGGACAGATTTTTCTACAAAATAGGAAACGCCTTGGGAAACTTTAAGAGAGGTGAAATTATTTTGAGTTTTGGAGCCTCCGCATGCCTTCCATTGCTTTACAACAACCTTCAATTGCCCCATACCCGAGGACTTTTCTATTTAACAGCGCTGTCTTTTTTCTCACTCGTACGCAATGATAATAAATTCCACCGCATCTAGGCCTTTGCGAGTTTCAAACTGCTTTGACCATCCTATACTTTTTCTGTTGTGGCGCCACCCTTCACGAAGATCGGCGGCGCATGTCTCCTCCTTCCCCCCGAAATGGAAGCAACACAGAAAGGCAGTGTCCGACGACGAAAACGCAAGGTCAAAGGCACACGCACGCAAGATTGAAAATCGGCGGCTACAAAAAAAATGGAAAACTCGCCCTCGTCTTCGACCCCGAGGCCCGCCGGGAATATTTGACTGGCTTCAGCAAACGCAAAAAAGAACGGAGGACGTTCGGTCTGGCCATGCAACAGGTGAAAAATCGGAAAGCACGGCTTATGGAAAGGGAGGAGTTGCGCAAGGCGAAAAAAGGGGCTTTGGATGACTTGCCGGCGTCCATAAAAGGAGCGGAACCCTACCTCTCAGGGACAGCTCTGGCGAATGGAAAAGAAAAGGAGACAATGGAAACAAAGGCGAAGGAAGAGGTATATGACGACCGATTCACTACGGCCACATTTGGGGAGTCAGTGTTGGTCACAACCTCTTTTGGCATTCCATCCGGTGACGAGGAAGATGAGGAGGGAGGGGTCCTCGCCATGGTCCGAGAGGAGAGGAAAGGCGGCGGAGTCGACAAAGAGCAGCTGCAAGCAGGATCGGTGGCACATTTTAAAAAACTAGTGGCGGGAAAAATGCCTGCGAAACCGAAGAAAAAAGGTGGGAAGGAGAGGACGAAGCAGAATACGTCGGGATCCTACATGCCCAAAGGGAAGGGGCAGGGAGAGGAAGACAAGAAGACAGGAAAGAAAAAGAAGAGAGGAAAACGTTGAGATTCGATGGAAAGAATGTCTGAATAAGGGTGAGGCTTGAATGATGTGTAAATGAAGGGTCAGAAATTGGAAATTCAGGGGTGAAGCTATGAGCTTTCATCACTGTCGGGCTGTCGCCGCCATGAAAAAAATGTGCAGTAATGACAAGGTAATGCAACGTCCTCTATCGGTTAATATGATGGTAAAATCGTTGCACGTTCATCTTTATAATCCTTATATTTTACCGCAAATACTACATTTCATTCTATCTTTCGATCGGTGGTACATAGGGGTTTGTTTTGACTTTCTCAATGTCGTGCTTTCTCCGTATTTATGCACCTGAAATCTGGGGCTTTTGATTGACACTTTCATGCCCTATGCCAGAAATATGGACGCATTGCTTCCATATCATCATAATCATTAGAACGTTTTCCGGATATTCGGCAATGCAACTGCCCTATGGCTTGACCGAGTGCGAAAGTCCAAAAAGTGGACTCGGATGGCGCTCAAATCGATTTTTTTCATTCTATGGCCAGAACTTCCAACTCCACGGTGTTCCTTCGCGTGCGTGTGTGGATGGATAACATTGGCTTGTCTTGAAAGAGCCCGAGCAATGGAACGGTGATGTAATTTAGGTGAGTGGCTGTAGAGTAGTAGAGAGGGGATGGACGACCAGGAGTCGCCAGACAAGCGAGATACCTTGCTGCAAATGAACCTCACAGCGACCCTATCGCCGTCCACTCTCCACCGTCCACAGTCCACGTCTACGTGTCAACAAGATACCCTTCTCCCCGACGGCATCCGTTCAATCAAGCGTCTCTTCCCTTTCGGTGGCCTCGCGCGTTCGTTGACCGGCCTGGGCTGCGGCTGCAGACATAAAGCGCAAGGAGGAGGAAGACCTTGAAAAAGGTATCATGTAGGTGCTCGCATGTTAGACAGCAGGATAACAGGCACCATACTGGTGTTACGAGATCATGATCGACAGTGTTGTTGACACGCAGCCTAGGGGGCTGCGAGGAGCTGTTGCTGGACGCTGAGTAGCTAAAGGGGATGCAATGGCTGTGTGGAATGGAAGTTTGTCAACCATAAGCATATTTAGAATATGCCTGAAGGCAAGGACAACTATGTATATAACCCTAACAGTGTCTATTGCTCCTGCTCCCAATGGGAAAGAGCACATGTAAAAAAGAGAGTGACAAATGAAGGAGACAGGAGGTTAAAAAGGTAACAAATGGAAACACTGTGCCCTGCTCACAAGAAAGATAAGACAAATGCGCACAGAATAGAGTTTCTAGCAAAAATGAATCGAAATTTAAACTATAAGGACAACTTTCCAATTAAAGAACGAAGGACAAAGGCGCTCAGGCGCTCACATCCCTGGTTTGGGCGGCGGTAGCACTGAGCTCTCTCGCTCGTGAGGCGCAAGCCCAGCCCCTCAGTTCTTTGTCCTTTGTCCTTTAGGAACTCATCAAAAGCCTACTGTGGCCCTGATACGACCTAGCAAGATTTGTTTCAATCGACACACACATCTATTTTTTGGACACGGATGCCCTGATCGGGCTTTGCGAGTCCGAACAATCTCTGCGAGTCATCGGCCCATACCCGGAGAGACAGCCGGGTACTCGTAGCACTACAAGGCTTCCATATTTTTTGTCACGGGGGCGACAGTGTCAATCACGGAATGCGCTTGTCATCAGTATAGCTATAGGAGAAATAATTTCTAGATCCAGGACCTTTTCAACTTCATGCGTCTGTGATGAAACGACGGACATGATGTATTACGGAATAGGCGGGAAAGTCTTGCAGCCCACCCCACGGCACGTATAGTAAATAACCCCACGGAAGGCCTGACATTTTCTGAAACAACGGCTTATATCGCAAACATGCCTTATACAGAACAAAGCAGGGAGAGGTATCTCTGAACGCATGGAGTGTGCGGATGGTGTTTGTAAATTCGTCCCTCGAAGCCAGCGCGGTGTGCAGATAGGAGGGAATGAGGAAAACGTGGAGCCTGCCCTGCCTCCCGTTTCGGTCGGTGACAAGCCTCCGATGCCACTGATATTCGAGACCCTCGAAGAGGGGGGGGGGAGCTTCAGTTTGCAACGTCTGTGCGCGGCAGGGGAGGATGGAGGTCGAGTGGTGGTGCTTGGTGAGTCAACCATTGCACAGGGAGGATGGCGGGGGGGGAATAGATGCAGGTTGGCGAGCAAAGCAATGCGACGCAATCATTTGGCTTCAGAGAAAGTGGTTGTCTTCAAAACATCATTCCGCAAGCGCGTTCCCATGCCCAGACGTTGAGGACTTTTTCCCCCCGCCACTGCCCCTTTCATGTCGCGCGCCT
>NW_005803844.1:17939-18256 GCF_000240725.1 Microchloropsis gaditana
GGACGGAGGCGACCGGGGGTGGGGCAGCAATTAGGTGGGAAGGAAGGGGAAATGAGAGGAGAGCCTGGTAAGGGAGGACGCGGAAACCAAGCTACAAAGAGGGAAGGGTTGAAAGGGCTCTGTCTGATGTGCTGTGAGAGCGGGAGAGGCTGGTTCAGAGAGGAGAAGACGCACGGGAAGAAGTTGACTTTAATCCGAGGTTCTTGTAAAAGCACGCACACCGCGACGCGAGGGTACTATTCTAAGGGTTTTGATACATTTCTTTATCGATCTCTTGCCTTAAAAAACCAATGGTTTGAGCATATACACCGCGTCAA
>NW_005803844.1:22166-22506 GCF_000240725.1 Microchloropsis gaditana
CGGAGCGTCAGCGGGCCAAGGAGCATGGGGCGGTGATGGGGGGATTCGCTTCGGGGAGGAATCCGCGCGCCTATACGAAAGGGATCGTGGACGTGAAGGAGGAAAGGTGAGGCAAGGAGGAAGGGAAGGAGGGATGGAGGGAAGGAGAGAAGGAGGAAAGGAGGGAAGGAGGGAAGGGTAGGGAAAAGGTCGGCCGAAAGGTTTTGGTTCTGGGTGCACGGGAGCCAGGAAAGGAGCATGGAGGGAAAGCAAATATAAAAAGATCTCCGAAACAAGAGGGATTGCAAAGACATAAAAACCATGACCGTCTTGTCTCCCTCCCTCCCTCCCTCCCTCCCTC
>NW_005803844.1:22880-23053 GCF_000240725.1 Microchloropsis gaditana
CCTATGTCCAGCACCCGGTGCCCTTAAAAGGTACTTCCAGCCCTTTCCTCCCGCCCTCCGCCCTCCCTGCCTCGTCTTTGCCTCAGAGGACATCTTCCTTTCTCCTCCTTCTTCCGTCCTTTCTCCTCCTTCTTCCTTCCTTTCTCCTCCTTCTTCCTTCCTTTCTCCTCCTT
>NW_005803844.1:23063-23406 GCF_000240725.1 Microchloropsis gaditana
CCCCCGCGATCCAGCAAGCGGCGGCGCTGCAAGAACAGGTGAGGATGGGAAAGAGGGAGAAAGGGCATGAAGGGAGAAGGCAAAAGGTACGATGTGCAATCCACGTAGCTGCTGTCGCATCAACCCCCTCCCTATCTCCTCCCATGCTTTTTTCACAGATACGGAAACAGATGGAGGGCATGCAAGCCTCCTTGGCCGTTGCCAAAGCGAGGGCAGCTGCCGCGGCCCTTCAACAGCAGCCGCCGCCGTCGGGGGGGAACCGGGCCGAAGAGAAGAAGCCTCGTTTCCAGCCCATGCGTTTTGATGCCCAGGTCAGGGGAGAGGAGGGAGGGTTAGGGTTAGG
>NW_005803844.1:23416-24647 GCF_000240725.1 Microchloropsis gaditana
AAGGGAGGGAAGGAGGGAGGCAGAACAGGCTTACGCGGCATCTCGGAGATCTTACCGATGATGTTTCTCCACGCCTGCCTCCCATCTTCCTTCTTCCTCTTTCTTTCCCTTCCTCGATCCCTCCCTCCCCGTTCCTCTCTTCCCCCTCCCTCCCCTCCCTCTCCCTTCCCTCCCGGCAGTCCATCGCCGACCCCTCCGCCGTCACCGCCAAGATTCAAGCACAGATTCGTGAGCGGGAGAAGAACCACGAGATGCGGAATCTGGTAGGGAGGGAGGCGGGAAGGGATGGAAGGAGAATGAGTCTACTCCCTTGGGTGGGCCCTGGTCGTGCAGAATGACTTCCTCAACGCTATCGGTAGCTAAAGCCTCACCTCTCTCTGTCCTGTCTCCCCTCCTATGTCGCCTTTCAACCCCCTCCTTCCTCTCCTTCCTCCCCTTCCTTCCCCACCGCATCGTCTTGGCAGGCGCGCAAGCTCACCCCAGAGGAACGGAGGGAGAAAAAGCGACGAAAGATCATCAATGACATGAAGAAACAGGTGAGAAAGGAGAGGGAAAGAGAAGCGAGGAAAAGCGTGGTCCATGAACGAGGGAGAAAGGGAGGAACAGGGAGGGAGGTACGAAAGGAGCGACGGTAAGGGCGAGGGAGGCAGGAAAGAGGAGGAGAAGGGCGGCGGAAGGAAGAAGGAAGGAAGAAGAGCAGAAGATACTTTTTTCCGAGGCTTCGACCGGCCTCTCTAGTGGCGAAGATCACCCTCCCCACCCGTCTCCTCCTTCTCTTCCCTCCTTTCCTCCCACCCTCCCTCCTTCCCTCGCCCTCAGATTGAAGTGGCGCTTTTTCGGGTTCGACAACTGCACTCCCCGAAAATCCGCTACAAAATTGACGTGAACGCCCAGCAGTCGGGGCTTTCCGGTGGGGAGGGGGGAAGGGAGGGAGGGAAGGCAGGAAGAAGAGGGAAGGAGGGAGGGGAAGAGGACAACAGTGCTTCCTGGTAGCGCACAGACTGATGACGAATGCCCCCTCCTCGATTCCTCTCCCCTCCCTCTCCCTCCTCCTCGTCGCGTCTCCTCCCCTAGGAGCGGTCCTCACCTGTCGAGACCCTGCCTTCGGGGAGGAGGGGATGCACCTGGTTGTGGTCGAGGGGGGGCCGCGGTCCGTCCGTCGTTTTGTGAAGCTGATGACGCGGCGAATCAAGTGGAGGGCGCAGCAGGGTTCGAGGGAAAGTCTCTGTGC
>NW_005803844.1:25162-28974 GCF_000240725.1 Microchloropsis gaditana
GTATTCCCTCCCGACGGGGACAAGGAAGGGCGGGCGCTCCAGTCCTACATGGGCCATGCCGCCCGCCTCTCTGCCTGTGCTTTCCACCCGTGTGGTCGGTACTTGGGCACGACGAGCTGGGACTATACCTGGAGGTAGGCGCCCGATGGAAGCCTGGTTGGGGCTGGAGAGTTTGCGGGGCATGCGTGCATGGGCGAGGCGTTTCCTTCTCTTTTTGCCTTCTCTTTCGTTCTTCCGAGGGGGGGGCACACCCAACGCTTCCAGAAGGTCCCATGCGCCGTACCCGCTGGCACCCACCCGCCTTTTCCCCCTTCCTCCCTCCCTCCTCCCTCTTGTCCTTGTTCTCGTGCCTGGCTTTCTCCTAGGCTGTGGGACGTGGAGAGCGGGCAGGAACTGCTGCTTCAGGACGGGCACTACAAGGAGACGCACGCCATAGCCTTCCAGGTAGGGGGGAAAGGGAAGAGAGAGGGGTGGAGGAGGGGGAGAGGATGCCTGGGAGGACGGAACGGACTCTTGCCGATGAAAGGAGGGGGGAGCCTGCGCTATGTCCGCATGCAGTGAGGGGACAGATGGTCCCTCCGTCGTGCCCGAGGCGCGGCCTCCTTCTCCTGCCCGGGCGTCGCCACTCCCCGGCGCCCCTTCTCCCTTTGGCCTCCGTCTTCTCCTCCCGAGGCGACCCCCATCTTTTGGCCCGAGCGATGAGCGCTCTCCCCCGTTCCCCGCTGACTACGTACTTCCTCCCCTCCCTCTCTACTTCCCACCTGTCCCTCGGGGAGTGAGGCGTGGTAGTAGGCACAAACCAGGACTTCCTCCTTGTCCCAATCCCACCCACCCACGGGAACGTCGTGAACCCCCCCGCTTTATTCCTCTACTTTCCCCACAGGGAGACGGCGCTCTGGTCGTGACTGGAGACTATGCGGGTATTGGGCATGTCTGGGACCTACGGTCCGGGAAGAGCATCTACCAGCTGCATGTAGGGCCGGGGGGAGGAGGCGGGGGGATGGGGAGAAAGGGAGGGAGAGGGGAGAGGATGGGGAGAAAGGGAGGGAGAGGGGAGAGGATGGTTTCTGGACAGGCGCTTGTGTATGCGTGAGTCCGGGTGTAGGGAGGTATTGTTGGCTGAGCTGTAGCGTGCCCTCGTCGTCACAGGGACACACCGAGAAGGTCCTTTGCGCCGACTGGAGCCCCTCCGGGTGAGTTTTTACTGGGTTCTTTCATGCCCGCACATAGATGGTCTTGCCCCTAACTCCTTCCTTTGCAGATTCTCTCCTAGGACCGCCCTACCACCGGCCTTGGCCCTTCTGCCCATTCTTGGAACCGTCGCCGCAACGCAACATTGTACGAATTCCTCCTCACGAAGCCCCCTGCCTCCCTCCCTCCTTCCCTTTCTCTTTCCCATCAGCTACCAAATTGCCACGGGCTCCTCGGAAAATGTCGTGAAGATCTGGGACGTACGGAGACGCCAGAACATCTACACGCTCCCGGCCCACAGCGCCCTTGTCGCCGCAGTCAAGTACGTTCCCGGGGGGTGAGGTGATGACTTGGTGTGTAAAGCTCCATCGTGGTTGGTCCCTTTTCTTTCATGACCTCTGGCCGAGTGCTCGAGGCTCTTGCATTTTTTACATTTTCCCCTTTCTCTCGGCAGATATGCGCCGCATGACGGTGAATTCCTGGCCACGGCCTCCTTCGATGGAAAAGCCAAGGTACGTGGCGACATCTGAAGCACCAAACATGACGTTGTTGCCTTTTGAAGTTACATGCCTGTGGTAGATGTCATTGGCAAAAAACACGTGCCATAACAACGTGCGTTCGGTCTGGTCTTCAACGCCTTCTCTCTCAATCTTTGTATGCTGAACACCGGCGCCCATGTCGCCCCCGTACTTACTTTATGTCACAGGTGTGGGGTATGCGGGATTTCAGGCTTCTACGGACGCTTGAAGGCCACGAAGGGCGAGTGGTAGGAGTGGACTGGACACCCGACGGGAGGCGGCTGGTGTCTTGCTCGCACGACAGGACCTTCAAGGTCTGGGCGGATAGTAAAGAGTTTTGAACAGCTTGCATCTAAAGTAAACTTAAAACCACTGGCAAAGCAATGGATGGAATCTCCTTTCTTGTTGCGGGATGACTCTTTCTTTAAGTTTGCTTTGTGAGGAGCTGAGTGGACGACAAAGTGCTTTGCAGGACATCTTAGTGAGGAGGTTATGAGAGGAGATAACATTACCCAAAATAACCAATACGACGCGAGGCAGGCGCCTTCCATCGCTTAGATATGGGCTATTGTTTGCATCGTTAAGGAATTACATATCTTTATGCATGAAAGGCGTGTATTTGTGCATGACAGACTCGTAATGCAGGGCAGGAGAGAGGGCTATGGAGAAGACACCTTTTGAACGAATGCTCCTGCGTGCATACCCGTATGACCTACAGTGAAGCTCGAGGATCCTATTCCAAAGACCTGACGACGCCAATTGTCTCCTTCGACTCACTAGTAGAGTCCTTTGCCAACCTCTACGGGAAAACGGGGGACACTGGTTACAGTGCTCGCTCTCACAGAGACATCTTTTCCTTCTCTCCCCTCCTCCCCATCTCACCCGCAGGAGAGACGATCGTCGATTGACGGGTGCGCCATGGCAAGATCCGAGGAAGAGAATGGGGCACGGAGGAGCAGGCAAGAGCGTGCCAGTAGGAGGGAGGACCGGCACGACGAAGGGAGCGGGAGGAAAAAACGACGCCGTAGTCGAAGCCCTTCCCGTTCCCGTTCCCGGTCACCAGGTAGTCCACGAAAGGCGAAGGAGGGGACAATGCTCTTTACAACATAGGTTATGCTCCGATCTGCACTTGCTGCGCACAAGGTAGATCGTGCGGTGCTGAATTTCTGTACTTGTTCCTTCCCTCCAATCTTTCAACAGGGCGGTCAAGTCGTAAAAGCGGGCGGCCCTCCACTAGGAGCGAAAGCATCGACAATCGCGAGAATACAAGGTACGAGGAGGTGAAAGTACTCCAGGATGATGAGGTGCTAAAACAGGCTGGTGGCAAACGGACCTCGTGCGTAAGGGAATGGAGTGTGGGTCGTGGGACGAGTGTATGATAAAGTTTCCGGGAGGGGCGGGGAATGGGAGCGCCACGTGGCAGGGACGTGTGGCAGCCCAAGGCAGGAAGAAGAAGAAGAAGATGGGAAATACGTGCACCAGGGAGGAAGAAGATGACACAGGGGTAGCTATTCGCGGGGGCCGGGCTGGCAATTGCAAAGAGGGACGGGATGTCGCAGCTCTCGCCCTCCCTCCCGCCTTTGCTCCTCCTCGTGTCCGATTCGCGCCATAAACAGCCCCGTAGTCTCCCCCCCTCCTTTCCCTCAAGTCCAACTCTTTCTCAATCCTCTCTCCTTCACCCCCATCCACCCTGCCCTCTTGTTGCACCGGCATGCGACGTACAGGAGTGGGGGCGGTCGACGGCGACGGAGCTCGGCCTCTCCCTCCACTTCCCCTTCCAGGGGGAGGCTCGGGAGGAAGGCGGCGGCCTCATCAGCGACAATGGAAGGTATTGAGGGAGGGCAGGAGGGAGGGAGGGAGGGGTTGGGGGCATGGGAAGACTTTGTTCCTACGCGTTATAACGCTTCCCCGTCTGTGCACATGGTTCTCCCTGGCAGGGGCGGTGGAAGGCAGGAGGGAGGCGAGGGCGGGAAAGGAGGAGGAGGAAAAGAGGAATGGCGGGGAGGAGGGAGGGAAGGAGGGCCAGGGGAAGCGGGGGAGCCGCAAGAAGAGTCGGTTTGCCAGCGAGGAGGCGGTGGCTCCCGCGGCCGCGGCAGGTGGGGA
>NW_005803844.1:28984-32589 GCF_000240725.1 Microchloropsis gaditana
TACTCTACCACCTACCATGATAAGACAAGGAAACAAAATGAAATACGGCATTGTTATCCTCTCCTATCCATCTCCCTTCCTCTCCCCATCCTAATTTCCCTTCCACCCTACCTTCTCCAGTACGGCCTTGTCAACTCCCTGCAGCGGTATCTGGAAGTCGTCCTCAATTTCGGACACTGAAATGCAAGCCGTTTGGGAGTGGACGAACCCGATAAGAATCGATAAAAAGGACGAGACGTATATCGACACATCCTCAAAAAGGAGAGACAGACACGCCCTTCGTACGGGACAAAATCAGTCACACAACCCCAAAAACGACACCAAAATAGAATATGGCTCCTATCTCTTTAGTGCATTCACTTCGCAGCTTACACTTTTCGGGGAGCATGCTTCGCAGGAGGTCGGACGGCAAGAGAATGCGGGCGTCCACTGGCTCGTCGAGCGTGCCATCTCGGGCTTGTAATGTAATGTATTTGGGCGGACCATCCTCCTCTTGCACATCGGACGTCTTTTGGGATGCTTGCATGCTTGAATACCAGGCTGTTTCACTAGAAAAGGGAAAATGCGGACATTACAGCAGCAGATGAAATGTCAGAGGCAGGCAGCATTTCGAAATAGAAGACGCAACAAACCACGATAAGCGAATGCCTTCGTCCCCAACTTTTATTATAGCACCGCAATAATAGAGGTCATAGAAGAGGAGTTGGAAGAAGAAAGAGGTGCCTTCAATTAATCTTCCTTTTTTCCGTGTTATCTTGCCTTGTCAAGCACGGGCACAGGAACTCGAAAATCCTGTTTGAGCACACTCTTTCCAAAAATTGAGCGGACGAAAGGACTCAAAAGGCATCTATTTATCTGTTATACCCTACGACGTGATCTCCAAACGCATTTCCCAAAGCTGCGTGGGCATGAATTCAATTAAGACGACGGGAGGAACATGATACTCCATGTTTCGTACAACGAATATCCGGGTACCCTCGTGGGCACCTGGCGGTACGGAACGCACACGCCAAATATGCTTGAATTCACGCTTGTACAGCCTCAAAATCGAACATAAGAAATGAAATTCTCTTTAGTTTTCTAGGTTTGATGTACTCGCACGGTGCAGCTCGAGTAAATTCCAATGCAACCTACCGCCTCAAACAAGCCGGCTGAGACGTGGAAAGTGGAAAAATGTGTCCATAGTAGGCTTATCTTTATTTATCATTCCCCCCGGGAAACAATTTATCTTTGATCCTACTTAATGAAAAGTTTCCGCAAAATCTCTAGATTTTTTGGTTTGGCAGGGGTTGAAGCGAGATTCAATAAACACGATTGCGATGGGCGTGCAAGACCTCTGATGGCAGACGTTTGATTTCTCGAAAAGGTCTGTTACCCCCACCTAACCTGAAAGGCCAGGAGTAATCTACTTCTCTCTTACGTGTCAATACTCCGAAATTATGCATTTCCTAATTGGTTGGACAGTAGATTCGCTTCCAGGCGCGTATTTCACATCCAGCCAATAACGATGCTCTCTCTTGCCCAGAAGTCCCCCTGCTCTCAAAACAAATCCAAATTCTTGATTAAACATCCGCGTAGGTTTTCGAGCAAATTGATATCAATAGTGGCTGTACATAGTTTTAAAAGAGTAATGGTCGCCTTATGTTGTAGACAAGAAGAGGATGACGGATGTGAAACGTGAATTTCAAAAATGAATGTCCAGTCACTCATAAGTTGCAAAACAAAACTCTCACGCCGTAACTTGATCTATGTATCTCTTTACTATATAATCACAGCCTTCATAGGTTCCGATCAAAGTAGCTGAATCAGCGTGCAAGGGTATAAAAATATGCGCATGGTCTTCTTCACGTTCCAACGATTACCCCCATGCTGAGTAATAAAACTCGCTCGGTGCGTCCAAAACCATGTGTACATAATAAATTGATGGAAAATCTCACTATTCTATGATATATTATGTTCAATAAATAGCCGCTTCCGAGTTGGAGCATTTCCAAAAAACAAACCTCGGCAATTTGGGATCGTTGGCACGCCTCGACGGCTTGCGGCAAAAGAAGAAACAGATGCAAGAGGGGCGATCAAGATTCGGGAGAAAACATGTAAATATTCTGTGGGTGAATATGCTGTGATGGCATTGTTCGTTTCCTGTCAGGGCATTGAAACACGTTTTTATGCAATCAATGTCATGACGGGGTCGGAAAGGAGGCAATCGCACTCTTCAAGCATTTTGCATACTACTTCATGAAAACGGACGGTCAATACCTACCCTATCTCAATGGCGAATGCATAAGTACAGCACATGCTTGAATCTATGGCGCTAGGGTGAAATCCACGAAAAATGTTTCTGAACGTCCTTGACAGTCATCTCGCGCTTTACTAACCTCCCCTCTCCACGATCGCCTTCTAATTATCCAAGTCGACGAAGTCATTGACAAGAACTGCGACCATGGAAGCCTGGGTTTTTGACCAATGTATAATCTCTTTTATGCATACAGTAGTCGAATGAAAGTGCCTGGTCGTAGACTAGGAGGCGGTTGTGGAAGAATGCGGCCGCTTTCACTCGCGTGACCTGCCCGCTCACGGCTTCCTGTTTAGGTACCAATCAAAAGCAACCATATGGGATTACCAAAACTAATGACTTACTCCAAATCGCTACAGGGATATTTTGGGGCGCGATGGCGGGCCAAGAAAAGCAGCACATCCATTATGGCTCGTTGGAGGAGAAGGAGAAAGTTCGTCTCGAGGTATGACTTCCCTACTGTGACTGCTGCTCCTTGCAAGCCCTTTTTACTTTGTTTTTTTTCCCCCCGGTGATACTCGGTTCCATGGTAGTCTGAGTTCTGAAATAAATAGTAGTTGCGAATCTGTGTCCCTGCATTTTTTTTGTATCATTCCGTTTTCTGCATGGATTTGTGAAAGGCAATGCCGGCTCGCCCCACTTTCTCTGCAGCAGTCTCGCTTTGTTCGTGCTCGTCTCGCTTGACAATTTTTTGGATATTTCTTTTTTTGCGCACAAGCGAACGGAGATCGGGAACAGTCTGGCCTCGGGCAGTGCCGCTATCCAAGCTGCGGTACGGGCAGGGAACATAAATGTGGCTGAGGCGGGAAGCACAGAGGTGAGGATGGGAGGGGTCCAGGGGTGTGGTTTGGAATGGGAGGAGGGACAGCACCAGCATGCACAACTCGATGGCTTCGAATAAGATTGGGCACACGTCAAAGACTTGAGGTCGTGAACTCTCGATGGTCCCCCAATATAAAAAGTATAAATAAATAATAGGCGCAGGTGGACGAATGAGAACGATACGATCCCTTACTCGTGACAAATAAAGAGGAAAGTAGGCACTGACCCAGAAGAAAGCTCTGTTGTATTATATTTCACGGTGGTAGATCTGTATCAACCCGTTCTCACCCCAATTTTTTCTCGCGGAGAGAAGGTCATGGAACTGACAGGCACGAGCAAGGAAGCTCAGGGGAGGCAGGCAATGCTACTGCGGAAACTGGAAGCAGAGAAGAGGAAGCGGGGCCTCGTGGTGCCAACAAAGCCCAGCGAGGTGGGAAAGAGGGAGGGAGAGGGAGCTTTGTGAGCTGACTGGGCGGAATAGGGGGCG
>NW_005803844.1:34458-36866 GCF_000240725.1 Microchloropsis gaditana
CGGCCCTCCGTGGGCGGACGCCAGGACCCTGGGGGGTACCTGACGCATGCCAACGAAGGAAGAAGCGAGAACAATGGATGGGAAATGCCAGTCATCGGGGAGATAGAGAGAGAAAGATCAAGGCCAAGAAGGAAGGAGGGCGGTGTCTGGCCCCGCGTCGGGCCGAGGGAAGGGAGGTTGCTCGCCCCGGGCGCAGAGAGCTCACCAGGTTCCCACGGACCAAATGAGACCCCACATGCTTCCCCGGTACACAAGCACAGATATTGCTTGATCTGTCTCTTTCTTCCCGCCCTCTCCATCGCACTCTTTGCTCTCCTGCCTTCCTTGTTACCTTCCTCTTCCCCCTCCGTCCCCTCCCTGAGTACGCTCCCTCTTCCACCCCGGCTTCTTTTCTCGTACCTCTTCGGCAGTCGTCGTCGCGAAAATTGGCTTTTCTTCCATGATTGTCCCTTTTACGTCCGCGGAAGGGTTCGACTTGTCAATGCTGCCAACGCTGCTATTCCTGCTGCTGCTGCTGCTTCCGTGAGAGACAAGGAGAGCGTCCTCGACGTCTTTGGCCTTATTCACACGTGGAGAAGGTGACCGTGGATTGGCACGGGGAGTATTGTGGCTGCTGTTGCCCTGATCCACGCCCAAATTGGTGGAATTAGAGGGAGTGGATGGGTTATTGCCCATAAAATGACGCGCACTCGAGGGGATGTAGCACGGAGGAGGGGACGTCACGAACAACGAGCCTGCAGTCTCTTGTTTCGCTGTCTCCTGCGTGTTACTGCCTGTGGCAGACTATAAGTGGCGTACGGTTTTTGCGCATGGATGAGAGCGAAGACAAAAAGAGATATTTTTTTACGACATATGATTTTGGCTTCCTGATCTTTGCTACGTCGAGGGAGGGTCTTGTGCCTCCGACAGTGAGAACACTGCCAAAAAAGGATCTTGCCTTCACTGAAAAGGTTGTCATTTCGAAGGGCTTCTTTGCTAGATAAATGTCAAGCATTGAGTGTGTTGAGTGAATAAATGCCGATGTTTGTGTCACGAATCAAAAATGAGGGGCTTTTCGACTCCCGTCAGGAGCAGATCGCCTTGCTCATCCCTTTAGCATGTCGTATCATCACATTTAAGCGAGAGAGACAACAACTGACTTCCTAGAAGTTGGAACGGTGATGGGGCATCATGCTTGGCTATGCTGATGATTGTAGCTACAGTTTGCAAGGCATACTGTGAAGTGGTTTCGGACGCGTCTGGGAATTTTCTGGCGTCGGGTTTGGACAGGTGCACGCATTTCCCAAGGCAGCGCCACGGTTTTTGGCCTCCTAGTCTTGCTCCTTTGGAAAGAGATTGGGAGGAGTCAGAAATTGGTTCATCCCGCAGTTATAACGAAGACCAAAGCAACATCTTGATCTGATGCATATGCCGCAATTATCTCGAGATATCCAACTTTTTCATTTTTCCCGGAGTCCCGCGGGGGGATCTTCGCGTTGACTCCTCTTCCACCTCTCTTCTTTTACAACTTCTTGATTCAAGTCCTTCGTACACACGCTGGTTTGAAAGATGCTTTCCCTCTCTATGAGAAGAGTCTATTCTTCAGACAAAAAGCCAAGCTCATCATCCCTCTCAACCGTACAAGATTCACCTCCGCCATTTTTTTGTTTGCCACAAGACACATTCCTGATCCCCTCGTTTATACAATCTACCCTGATCAGCCCAAATCAACACTCCATCGGATGCCATACCAGACAATGAGAGAGCGATACACAGACGCAAGAAAGAGGGAACCGCACCTCTCCAATCCCTCCCTTCCTCTCCCGGCTCCTCGTTTTCCTTCCTCCCCCTCAAGTCCATCCCCCCCCCGGTCCCACAGCCCCTCTTCGAGTCGCACACAGTCATCTCTTTTTTCGGTCCTTCTTCCCCTTCATGCCCCCTCGCCCTTCATTTTAGCTTGAGTTGCTGTTGCCAGACGCGCCTCTCTCCCTCCCGCCCTCGCTTGTCGCCCGATTCCGGCGCGGAAGGAGGTACTCGCGCCTGAAGATAGCCTCCTCCTGTAAGGAGAAGGCCGCGACCGTGCGAGGAAGGAGAACGGGGGGCCAAAAGACATTATGAAATTGAATGAAACTCGACCACGTGAGGGAGGGGAACGGGGAAATGCCACACCACACCCGCCGACGTGTGCTACCTCCTAGCGATCCCTGCTCTCTTCCTTCTCCCCTCTCCCACTCAATCCACTCGTATTTCCCTCTCACCTCCGGCGTAAAATCATTATGGATCGTGAACAGCTTCTTGAACTCTTCCACAGTAGGCCCTATCGGGAAACAAGGATTATCAAGAGGGATATATGGGTGGGAGGGCGGGAGGAGGAGGTGGTGTTGAGACCGGCCGAGGCACGTGCGCCAAAAATTCGATGCCAGGGAGGT
>NW_005803844.1:36876-38523 GCF_000240725.1 Microchloropsis gaditana
GGGGATCAGGGTAGAGAAGGAGGAGGGCGGTACCTGCGGGCCTGGGAGTGGACGACGGCGCGGGTGGCGGCGGCGGGGTAATGTGGGAGGGAGGGAGAGAGAGGAGAGGTAGAAGAAAGGGAGGGCGTGAAAGGAGAGCAAGAAAGGCGAGGGGGCAGAAGAGAGGAGGGAGAAAGGGAAGGCCTGGTGGCCCTGGAAATGTATTGGCGATGTGAATAAGCGTCTTTGAATGAAAGTAAGTGAGTCAATCAGAAATCGAGGGTCTCGTACGAAGGGAGCTGGATCCACGGGCGTGACGGAGAGGGATTTGGTTTCCAGAAAAGAGCAAAGAGAGGGGAAGAAAAGCATTGACGCGAGCTCCGTTGGATTTTTCGTCGCGGGAAGCGGCACGACGGGCGGAAGGGATTAGGGTAAAAGGGTGATCCCGAGAGGATTGTGCTGGATTAGCGGTTTCTCAAAAGCAATGTAACACGATACGCCCCACTGGCGGCTGGTGGGAGGTTCCGAAGGGGACAAGGGAGGAAGGAGGGACAGGAAAGTTCAGACGATAAGCATACCCCACAAGCCAAATCAAGCACTATCAATACACCCCACCCAGCGAAAGCCTTTATGTGTGCAGCGAACCTATCTGGCACGGAGCCATGCGGCAACCGCGTTAGTCGTGACATGTCTTTCTTCAGGCACCTCCACCGTCCCTCTCCGCCTGGACACCATCACAGCTATCGCCGGATAAATGACCATGTTTGACATAAAATCTCTCAGATGCGACAGGATCAAAAGGCCGTTCCACCACCTCACGCGTTTCTATCTGTATCGGAAAGGCATTGCACGGGCCGGGCGTGGCGAGCAGACAGCCGGAGCTGCCACAAGCAAGCTTACCCTGCCCCCGCCGCGGGCGTCAGGGCCCAAGCCGAAGCAAGCGACCATCAAGAGTAGGACGCACACACCCGGACATTGACGCCATGGTCCCCACACTCCCCTACCCCTCCTGCCCCAGCCTCTGTCTCTCCTTCCCTCCCTCTCTCCCTTCCTCTCTTCCTCCCTCCCTCGCCTAGTCCTCCCCTCACCACAAAGCAAGGACTTGGGCTCTATACCGGCCCAGCTGCCCGCTCTTCGGTCCACAGGCGGAAAATTTCTCTGACTCTCCAATAAAAAAAGACACGTACACATACAGACACGCACTATCACTCACACGAACGCTCCTCTATATACACACCGGCCATGCGCGCGTCGCCCTCTCTGCTTCTACTTCCACTGCTCATTGTATCATATCTTGAAACATCGACAGCTTCCCTGACGCCGTGCTCTCACACCCAAAGGATTTAAAACTCAGGCGACAACGCGCACTCCGTGCCCCTCTCCTCCCAAGGCTGTTATCCTCTCTCCCTTGGCCGCGCTTCAACATCCTCTCCCCAGACTCTCCCTCCCTTCCTCCGTCCCTTCCCCCCTCACGCGTACAGGGACTCGATCAAGGCCGCATGCTTCTTGGCTACCACGCTCCTCTTCAGCTTCAGCGTCGGCGTCAGGTCGCCCTCCTTCTCGCTGAAGTCCTTCTCGAGCAGGGTGTACTTCTGCACGTATTGGGCCCGACTGGTGGCCTGGCTGTTGGCCGCCTATAGAGGAAGAAGGGACGAAGGAGGGAGGGAG
>NW_005803844.1:39508-39776 GCF_000240725.1 Microchloropsis gaditana
GTTGTGGAGATAGCCCATGAAGACGTGCCGACCGCGGTACTGGAACTCCCCCGAAGCCGGTTCCAGGCGACACTCCGTGCCTGAAGAAGAGAAGGAGGGAGGGAGGGAGATGGGGAGGCAGGAAGGGAAGGAAGGAGGAGAGGAAACCAGGTGTCAGAAAAAAATTCAGTCTCCCCGAGAAATCATGAGGCGGCAGGAGTCATTCCCTGGACGATCTTCCACTCTGTACACTTCCAGGACCTCCTTGCCAAGCCTCTCTCTCACCCTC
>NW_005803844.1:39790-40393 GCF_000240725.1 Microchloropsis gaditana
TTGGCCAAAGACCTCGAAGATAGTGATGCCGATGGAGGCGAAGTACTCCTGTGGAGGGGAAAAACCGAGTCACAGGGTCAGTGCCGCGCGTGGCCGCTGACAGATAGCTACGCCAACTATCGCCATCTCCTCCCTCTCCCTCTCTGCCGCATGATAATGAGACGACAGGGCGCTCTATGGCTGTGCGAGGGGATTCACTGGGGCGAAATCCGGGTATCATGTTCCACACGCGGTCCACCACCGAGCAAGCCGGAGAGACGGTCATCGACACAGACACACGCACGCAGCGAGTAAAGTCCATCGCCACCCCCATGCATGGTGCCTCGAGTGCTCCTATTCGTGCAGGCTGCCACACGATCCTTACCTGAATATCCGCCGAGAGGGGCGCCGCCCCGGTGGCACAGTAACGGCCCATGTCCAGCCCCAGCTTCTCCTTCACCTGAAGGGAGGGAGGGGAGGAGGAAAGGAGGGGAAAGAGGGAGGGAAGGTAGATGTGGGGTGTGTGAGGTGATTTTCCAACCGACATCGATGGAGGCTTGAGCGCAGGAAGGGAAAAACGGGTACAGAGTGGATGAAGAACCCTGAAGGGAAATGGCCACATCC